>NW_028145474.1:2685000-2707906 GCF_977016875.1 Pavona decussata | reverse complement strand
GGCACTTTATTACCTTTTTCAGCGTGTAAAGGCTTTCTTTATCATTTGTTCGCCATGCTGAAATGCCTTCCTAAATGCATTTCACAAAGTAAATCTATTTTCGAACATTTCTCACCCCATTACGTAAAAATAATTCAAAATCAGCTTAGATTTTTTATTGCGACACGGGTGAGAAATGTTGCCAAAGTACTAAGACGAACTTGTGCTGTGGTCAAAAGGGGTAGAATAGAAGAGGAAACAATCTTTCTTTCATTGGGAGAAAAGTTTACCTGGAAACAAACCGTTTTCTTCGCTGCAACACGATTTGAATGAGCGAGAAATGACCACGAGAACTGTTACGTATTGAAACATAGCAAGTTCAATGTCACGCAGTGCGTGACTTACAGCTTAACTGGCTTTGAACGGAGCTGTCTTTGAATGAAGTGCAGTTATTTTCCCTTACGTTTGAGTGAAAAGCTACAACCACGTTAAAGAAATAATGTGACGGTGCTGCTTGAGGTTCTTACGCTACTAGTTGGGTCTATCGTCCTGAAGGGAAAGCACGAAAATGGAACTAGAGCAATTCCCCCTTCTATTCTACTATTCTGCTGTGCGATGTTATCTATCACTGCAGTAGGACTATCATCCAAAGTACTTCAAAACGCCCGCGTAAATTTCTATACCAACAATTTGCCACACTAGTAATGTTCTAGCTGTAATTTCTTCCTCAAAATATCGGTTTATGAGGATAAGTCTGCTTTCCATGCAGTCTACATAATGTACATCCGATGAGCGTGTGGAGATCCCCTGCTAAGGCCATAAGGACACAGTTTGGCATTTTGGTGAGATCACGCTAAAGCTATTTGCGCAAAGCTTACCCAACGGGTAAAAAGAGTAACTTCCTTGACTTGATTACTGGCCAAAGCAAAAATACGCACCATATGACGTGGTTGACCGCCAGTAACTTACATTCCAATGTTATACGCACGGTAAGCCTTACAACAAGAACGCGCGGTCCAAGTCCTCTTTTCCATGACGAATTAAAAAATGCGACCATATGTAACCCTTGAGACTTGAAACAACATTAACTTCATGTACAAGAAATAAAATGCATGAAATATTTATCTTTTCTAAAGATATAACGAGTTTTTTGAAAAACCACTTTTTCAGACAATCCTGGCCAAAAATTCCCGGGATAGCAACACAAAATAGCATTGTCAGTGAACATCTTCATTCTCCATATCTTAAGCCGGTCTTCAACATTTTTATTAAGCTGTCTTTGCAATTTTTGGAAAGCCCCCTCCCCCCCAAACAATGTTGAGCGCAACTGGAATCATTCGGACTTTAGATAAACTCAGCATCATAACAACATTGCTTGGGGGCCGGGGGGGCGGGGGAACAGTTCGTGATTAATTTGCAAATCGTCCCATTATTTTTGGCCAGGATTGTCTGATTTTAGCGTTGCTTTTAAATTGGCAAATTATATCATTTTGAAGACAATTTGGAGGTTCCTTTTGTTAAAGTCAAGAGTGTTATGGCCATCCCCATCATCACCTCGCCGTAAAAAGTGAAAGTTAGTTACAGTCGCGAATATTGGAGTAAGAGATGAGGAACGGATATTTGTTTTCAGACGTCGATATGCGTGCGCGTAGTTATTTTGCAAAGTATGCACATAGAAGCACTGACAGAGATAAAAATCTTTCGAAAACTGTAGCCAAATGGAGAGGGTATATCTTATCAGCGATGGTCCGTAGTTAGATGCAGTCTACTTGCCTGTTCCGAGAGAGGTTAGGAGCCGAGATGTTGGATGTAAAGACGAACATCTTTTTGCGACCTCCGACGCCCTCTTAGTTTTGTGTTAGGCAGGTGCCATTGACAACACGAACACAAATTTTAAAAGAATACGAGATGGCGCTTTTCCCACTATTGGAGACGAATATCAGTTTAAGAGCAGAAACGTTTAATTCCTAGCGGTGGCTGTTTTGCCAAATCGCGCGTATTGCGTGACCACTCAAAACAGATACAATACGTCATGAAAACATTTGTCCGAACATTTCTCGGCTACATTTCTCACCACTATAAAGTCATTTTGCGATGTTTGTTGGCACTTTATTACCTTTTTCAGCGTGTAAAGGCTTTCTTTATCATTTGTTCGCCATGCTGAAATGCCTTCCTAAATGCATTTCACAAAGTAAATCTATTTTCGAACATTTCTCACCCCATTACGTAAAAATAATTCAAAATCAGCTTAGATTTTTTATTGCGACACGGGTGAGAAATGTTGCCAAAGTACTAAGACGAACTTGTGCTGTGGTCAAAAGGGGTAGAATAGAAGAGGAAACAATCTTTCTTTCATTGGGAGAAAAGTTTACCTGGAAACAAACCGTTTTCTTCGCTGCAACACGATTTGAATGAGCGAGAAATGACCACGAGAACTGTTACGTATTGAAACATAGCAAGTTCAATGTCACGCAGTGCGTGACTTACAGCTTAACTGGCTTTGAACGGAGCTGTCTTTGAATGAAGTGCAGTTATTTTCCCTTACGTTTGAGTGAAAAGCTACAACCACGTTAAAGAAATAATGTGACGGTGCTGCTTGAGGTTCTTACGCTACTAGTTGGGTCTATCGTCCTGAAGGGAAAGCACGAAAATGGAACTAGAGCAATTCCCCCTTCTATTCTACTATTCTGCTGTGCGATGTTATCTATCACTGCAGTAGGACTATCATCCAAAGTACTTCAAAACGCCCGCGTAAATTTCTATACCAACAATTTGCCACACTAGTAATGTTCTAGCTGTAATTTCTTCCTCAAAATATCGGTTTATGAGGATAAGTCTGCTTTCCATGCAGTCTACATAATGTACATCCGATGAGCGTGTGGAGATCCCCTGCTAAGGCCATAAGGACACAGTTTGGCATTTTGGTGAGATCACGCTAAAGCTATTTGCGCAAAGCTTACCCAACGGGTAAAAAGAGTAACTTCCTTGACTTGATTACTGGCCAAAGCAAAAATACGCACCATATGACGTGGTTGACCGCCAGTAACTTACATTCCAATGTTATACGCACGGTAAGCCTTACAACAAGAACGCGCGGTCCAAGTCCTCTTTTCCATGACGAATTAAAAAATGCGACCATATGTAACCCTTGAGACTTGAAACAACATTAACTTCATGTACAAGAAATAAAATGCATGAAATATTTATCTTTTCTAAAGATATAACGAGTTTTTTGAAAAACCACTTTTTCAGACAATCCTGGCCAAAAATTCCCGGGATAGCAACACAAAATAGCATTGTCAGTGAACATCTTCATTCTCCATATCTTAAGCCGGTCTTCAACATTTTTATTAAGCTGTCTTTGCAATTTTTGGAAAGCCCCCTCCCCCCCAAACAATGTTGAGCGCAACTGGAATCATTCGGACTTTAGATAAACTCAGCATCATAACAACATTGCTTGGGGGCCGGGGGGGCGGGGGAACAGTTCGTGATTAATTTGCAAATCGTCCCATTATTTTTGGCCAGGATTGTCTGATTTTAGCGTTGCTTTTAAATTGGCAAATTATATCATTTTGAAGACAATTTGGAGGTTCCTTTTGTTAAAGTCAAGAGTGTTATGGCCATCCCCATCATCACCTCGCCGTAAAAAGTGAAAGTTAGTTACAGTCGCGAATATTGGAGTAAGAGATGAGGAACGGATATTTGTTTTCAGACGTCGATATGCGTGCGCGTAGTTATTTTGCAAAGTATGCACATAGAAGCACTGACAGAGATAAAAATCTTTCGAAAACTGTAGCCAAATGGAGAGGGTATATCTTATCAGCGATGGTCCGTAGTTAGATGCAGTCTACTTGCCTGTTCCGAGAGAGGTTAGGAGCCGAGATGTTGGATGTAAAGACGAACATCTTTTTGCGACCTCCGACGCCCTCTTAGTTTTGTGTTAGGCAGGTGCCATTGACAACACGAACACAAATTTTAAAAGAATACGAGATGGCGCTTTTCCCACTATTGGAGACGAATATCAGTTTAAGAGCAGAAACGTTTAATTCCTAGCGGTGGCTGTTTTGCCAAATCGCGCGTATTGCGTGACCACTCAAAACAGATACAATACGTCATGAAAACATTTGTCCGAACATTTCTCGGCTACATTTCTCACCACTATAAAGTCATTTTGCGATGTTTGTTGGCACTTTATTACCTTTTTCAGCGTGTAAAGGCTTTCTTTATCATTTGTTCGCCATGCTGAAATGCCTTCCTAAATGCATTTCACAAAGTAAATCTATTTTCGAACATTTCTCACCCCATTACGTAAAAATAATTCAAAATCAGCTTAGATTTTTTATTGCGACACGGGTGAGAAATGTTGCCAAAGTACTAAGACGAACTTGTGCTGTGGTCAAAAGGGGTAGAATAGAAGAGGAAACAATCTTTCT
This sequence comes from Pavona decussata, assembly GCF_977016875.1. NCBI lineage: Eukaryota > Metazoa > Cnidaria > Anthozoa > Scleractinia > Agariciidae > Pavona > Pavona decussata. Next base: position 2,703,494 of record NW_028145474.1, on the reverse strand, counting down.
TTCATTGGGAGAAAAGTTTACCTGGAAACAAACCGTTTTCTTCGCTGCAACACGATTTGAATGAGCGAGAAATGACCACGAGAACTGTTACGTATTGAAACATAGCAAGTTCAATGTCACGCAGTGCGTGACTTACAGCTTAACTGGCTTTGAACGGAGCTGTCTTTGAATGAAGTGCAGTTATTTTCCCTTACGTTTGAGTGAAAAGCTACAACCACGTTAAAGAAATAATGTGACGGTGCTGCTTGAGGTTCTTACGCTACTAGTTGGGTCTATCGTCCTGAAGGGAAAGCACGAAAATGGAACTAGAGCAATTCCCCCTTCTATTCTACTATTCTGCTGTGCGATGTTATCTATCACTGCAGTAGGACTATCATCCAAAGTACTTCAAAACGCCCGCGTAAATTTCTATACCAACAATTTGCCACACTAGTAATGTTCTAGCTGTAATTTCTTCCTCAAAATATCGGTTTATGAGGATAAGTCTGCTTTCCATGCAGTCTACATAATGTACATCCGATGAGCGTGTGGAGATCCCCTGCTAAGGCCATAAGGACACAGTTTGGCATTTTGGTGAGATCACGCTAAAGCTATTTGCGCAAAGCTTACCCAACGGGTAAAAAGAGTAACTTCCTTGACTTGATTACTGGCCAAAGCAAAAATACGCACCATATGACGTGGTTGACCGCCAGTAACTTACATTCCAATGTTATACGCACGGTAAGCCTTACAACAAGAACGCGCGGTCCAAGTCCTCTTTTCCATGACGAATTAAAAAATGCGACCATATGTAACCCTTGAGACTTGAAACAACATTAACTTCATGTACAAGAAATAAAATGCATGAAATATTTATCTTTTCTAAAGATATAACGAGTTTTTTGAAAAACCACTTTTTCAGACAATCCTGGCCAAAAATTCCCGGGATAGCAACACAAAATAGCATTGTCAGTGAACATCTTCATTCTCCATATCTTAAGCCGGTCTTCAACATTTTTATTAAGCTGTCTTTGCAATTTTTGGAAAGCCCCCTCCCCCCCAAACAATGTTGAGCGCAACTGGAATCATTCGGACTTTAGATAAACTCAGCATCATAACAACATTGCTTGGGGGCCGGGGGGGCGGGGGAACAGTTCGTGATTAATTTGCAAATCGTCCCATTATTTTTGGCCAGGATTGTCTGATTTTAGCGTTGCTTTTAAATTGGCAAATTATATCATTTTGAAGACAATTTGGAGGTTCCTTTTGTTAAAGTCAAGAGTGTTATGGCCATCCCCATCATCACCTCGCCGTAAAAAGTGAAAGTTAGTTACAGTCGCGAATATTGGAGTAAGAGATGAGGAACGGATATTTGTTTTCAGACGTCGATATGCGTGCGCGTAGTTATTTTGCAAAGTATGCACATAGAAGCACTGACAGAGATAAAAATCTTTCGAAAACTGTAGCCAAATGGAGAGGGTATATCTTATCAGCGATGGTCCGTAGTTAGATGCAGTCTACTTGCCTGTTCCGAGAGAGGTTAGGAGCCGAGATGTTGGATGTAAAGACGAACATCTTTTTGCGACCTCCGACGCCCTCTTAGTTTTGTGTTAGGCAGGTGCCATTGACAACACGAACACAAATTTTAAAAGAATACGAGATGGCGCTTTTCCCACTATTGGAGACGAATATCAGTTTAAGAGCAGAAACGTTTAATTCCTAGCGGTGGCTGTTTTGCCAAATCGCGCGTATTGCGTGACCACTCAAAACAGATACAATACGTCATGAAAACATTTGTCCGAACATTTCTCGGCTACATTTCTCACCACTATAAAGTCATTTTGCGATGTTTGTTGGCACTTTATTACCTTTTTCAGCGTGTAAAGGCTTTCTTTATCATTTGTTCGCCATGCTGAAATGCCTTCCTAAATGCATTTCACAAAGTAAATCTATTTTCGAACATTTCTCACCCCATTACGTAAAAATAATTCAAAATCAGCTTAGATTTTTTATTGCGACACGGGTGAGAAATGTTGCCAAAGTACTAAGACGAACTTGTGCTGTGGTCAAAAGGGGTAGAATAGAAGAGGAAACAATCTTTCTTTCATTGGGAGAAAAGTTTACCTGGAAACAAACCGTTTTCTTCGCTGCAACACGATTTGAATGAGCGAGAAATGACCACGAGAACTGTTACGTATTGAAACATAGCAAGTTCAATGTCACGCAGTGCGTGACTTACAGCTTAACTGGCTTTGAACGGAGCTGTCTTTGAATGAAGTGCAGTTATTTTCCCTTACGTTTGAGTGAAAAGCTACAACCACGTTAAAGAAATAATGTGACGGTGCTGCTTGAGGTTCTTACGCTACTAGTTGGGTCTATCGTCCTGAAGGGAAAGCACGAAAATGGAACTAGAGCAATTCCCCCTTCTATTCTACTATTCTGCTGTGCGATGTTATCTATCACTGCAGTAGGACTATCATCCAAAGTACTTCAAAACGCCCGCGTAAATTTCTATACCAACAATTTGCCACACTAGTAATGTTCTAGCTGTAATTTCTTCCTCAAAATATCGGTTTATGAGGATAAGTCTGCTTTCCATGCAGTCTACATAATGTACATCCGATGAGCGTGTGGAGATCCCCTGCTAAGGCCATAAGGACACAGTTTGGCATTTTGGTGAGATCACGCTAAAGCTATTTGCGCAAAGCTTACCCAACGGGTAAAAAGAGTAACTTCCTTGACTTGATTACTGGCCAAAGCAAAAATACGCACCATATGACGTGGTTGACCGCCAGTAACTTACATTCCAATGTTATACGCACGGTAAGCCTTACAACAAGAACGCGCGGTCCAAGTCCTCTTTTCCATGACGACTAAAAAATGCGACCATATGTAACCCTTGAGACTTGAAACAACATTAACTTCATGTACAAGAAATAAAATGCATGAAATATTTATCTTTTCTAAAGATATAACGAGTTTTTTGAAAAACCACTTTTTCAGACAATCCTGGCCAAAAATTCCCGGGATAGCAACACAAAATAGCATTGTCAGTGAACATCTTCATTCTCCATATCTTAAGCCGGTCTTCAACATTTTTATTAAGCTGTCTTTGCAATTTTTGGAAAGCCCCCTCCCCCCCAAACAATGTTGAGCGCAACTGGAATCATTCGGACTTTAGATAAACTCAGCATCATAACAACATTGCTTGGGGGCCGGGGGGGCGGGGGAACAGTTCGTGATTAATTTGCAAATCGTCCCATTATTTTTGGCCAGGATTGTCTGATTTTAGCGTTGCTTTTAAATTGGCAAATTATATCATTTTGAAGACAATTTGGAGGTTCCTTTTGTTAAAGTCAAGAGTGTTATGGCCATCCCCATCATCACCTCGCCGTAAAAAGTGAAAGTTAGTTACAGTCGCGAATATTGGAGTAAGAGATGAGGAACGGATATTTGTTTTCAGACGTCGATATGCGTGCGCGTAGTTATTTTGCAAAGTATGCACATAGAAGCACTGACAGAGATAAAAATCTTTCGAAAACTGTAGCCAAATGGAGAGGGTATATCTTATCAGCGATGGTCCGTAGTTAGATGCAGTCTACTTGCCTGTTCCGAGAGAGGTTAGGAGCCGAGATGTTGGATGTAAAGACGAACATCTTTTTGCGACCTCCGACGCCCTCTTAGTTTTGTGTTAGGCAGGTGCCATTGACAACACGAACACAAATTTTAAAAGAATACGAGATGGCGCTTTTCCCACTATTGGAGACGAATATCAGTTTAAGAGCAGAAACGTTTAATTCCTAGCGGTGGCTGTTTTGCCAAATCGCGCGTATTGCGTGACCACTCAAAACAGATACAATACGTCATGAAAACATTTGTCCGAACATTTCTCGGCTACATTTCTCACCACTATAAAGTCATTTTGCGATGTTTGTTGGCACTTTATTACCTTTTTCAGCGTGTAAAGGCTTTCTTTATCATTTGTTCGCCATGCTGAAATGCCTTCCTAAATGCATTTCACAAAGTAAATCTATTTTCGAACATTTCTCACCCCATTACGTAAAAATAATTCAAAATCAGCTTAGATTTTTTATTGCGACACGGGTGAGAAATGTTGCCAAAGTACTAAGACGAACTTGTGCTGTGGTCAAAAGGGGTAGAATAGAAGAGGAAACAATCTTTCTTTCATTGGGAGAAAAGTTTACCTGGAAACAAACCGTTTTCTTCGCTGCAACACGATTTGAATGAGCGAGAAATGACCACGAGAACTGTTACGTATTGAAACATAGCAAGTTCAATGTCACGCAGTGCGTGACTTACAGCTTAACTGGCTTTGAACGGAGCTGTCTTTGAATGAAGTGCAGTTATTTTCCCTTACGTTTGAGTGAAAAGCTACAACCACGTTAAAGAAATAATGTGACGGTGCTGCTTGAGGTTCTTACGCTACTAGTTGGGTCTATCGTCCTGAAGGGAAAGCACGAAAATGGAACTAGAGCAATTCCCCCTTCTATTCTACTATTCTGCTGTGCGATGTTATCTATCACTGCAGTAGGACTATCATCCAAAGTACTTCAAAACGCCCGCGTAAATTTCTATACCAACAATTTGCCACACTAGTAATGTTCTAGCTGTAATTTCTTCCTCAAAATATCGGTTTATGAGGATAAGTCTGCTTTCCATGCAGTCTACATAATGTACATCCGATGAGCGTGTGGAGATCCCCTGCTAAGGCCATAAGGACACAGTTTGGCATTTTGGTGAGATCACGCTAAAGCTATTTGCGCAAAGCTTACCCAACGGGTAAAAAGAGTAACTTCCTTGACTTGATTACTGGCCAAAGCAAAAATACGCACCATATGACGTGGTTGACCGCCAGTAACTTACATTCCAATGTTATACGCACGGTAAGCCTTACAACAAGAACGCGCGGTCCAAGTCCTCTTTTCCATGACGAATTAAAAAATGCGACCATATGTAACCCTTGAGACTTGAAACAACATTAACTTCATGTACAAGAAATAAAATGCATGAAATATTTATCTTTTCTAAAGATATAACGAGTTTTTTGAAAAACCACTTTTTCAGACAATCCTGGCCAAAAATTCCCGGGATAGCAACACAAAATAGCATTGTCAGTGAACATCTTCATTCTCCATATCTTAAGCCGGTCTTCAACATTTTTATTAAGCTGTCTTTGCAATTTTTGGAAAGCCCCCTCCCCCCCAAACAATGTTGAGCGCAACTGGAATCATTCGGACTTTAGATAAACTCAGCATCATAACAACATTGCTTGGGGGCCGGGGGGGCGGGGGAACAGTTCGTGATTAATTTGCAAATCGTCCCATTATTTTTGGCCAGGATTGTCTGATTTTAGCGTTGCTTTTAAATTGGCAAATTATATCATTTTGAAGACAATTTGGAGGTTCCTTTTGTTAAAGTCAAGAGTGTTATGGCCATCCCCATCATCACCTCGCCGTAAAAAGTGAAAGTTAGTTACAGTCGCGAATATTGGAGTAAGAGATGAGGAACGGATATTTGTTTTCAGACGTCGATATGCGTGCGCGTAGTTATTTTGCAAAGTATGCACATAGAAGCACTGACAGAGATAAAAATCTTTCGAAAACTGTAGCCAAATGGAGAGGGTATATCTTATCAGCGATGGTCCGTAGTTAGATGCAGTCTACTTGCCTGTTCCGAGAGAGGTTAGGAGCCGAGATGTTGGATGTAAAGACGAACATCTTTTTGCGACCTCCGACGCCCTCTTAGTTTTGTGTTAGGCAGGTGCCATTGACAACACGAACACAAATTTTAAAAGAATACGAGATGGCGCTTTTCCCACTATTGGAGACGAATATCAGTTTAAGAGCAGAAACGTTTAATTCCTAGCGGTGGCTGTTTTGCCAAATCGCGCGTATTGCGTGACCACTCAAAACAGATACAATACGTCATGAAAACATTTGTCCGAACATTTCTCGGCTACATTTCTCACCACTATAAAGTCATTTTGCGATGTTTGTTGGCACTTTATTACCTTTTTCAGCGTGTAAAGGCTTTCTTTATCATTTGTTCGCCATGCTGAAATGCCTTCCTAAATGCATTTCACAAAGTAAATCTATTTTCGAACATTTCTCACCCCATTACGTAAAAATAATTCAAAATCAGCTTAGATTTTTTATTGCGACACGGGTGAGAAATGTTGCCAAAGTACTAAGACGAACTTGTGCTGTGGTCAAAAGGGGTAGAATAGAAGAGGAAACAATCTTTCTTTCATTGGGAGAAAAGTTTACCTGGAAACAAACCGTTTTCTTCGCTGCAACACGATTTGAATGAGCGAGAAATGACCACGAGAACTGTTACGTATTGAAACATAGCAAGTTCAATGTCACGCAGTGCGTGACTTACAGCTTAACTGGCTTTGAACGGAGCTGTCTTTGAATGAAGTGCAGTTATTTTCCCTTACGTTTGAGTGAAAAGCTACAACCACGTTAAAGAAATAATGTGACGGTGCTGCTTGAGGTTCTTACGCTACTAGTTGGGTCTATCGTCCTGAAGGGAAAGCACGAAAATGGAACTAGAGCAATTCCCCCTTCTATTCTACTATTCTGCTGTGCGATGTTATCTATCACTGCAGTAGGACTATCATCCAAAGTACTTCAAAACGCCCGCGTAAATTTCTATACCAACAATTTGCCACACTAGTAATGTTCTAGCTGTAATTTCTTCCTCAAAATATCGGTTTATGAGGATAAGTCTGCTTTCCATGCAGTCTACATAATGTACATCCGATGAGCGTGTGGAGATCCCCTGCTAAGGCCATAAGGACACAGTTTGGCATTTTGGTGAGATCACGCTAAAGCTATTTGCGCAAAGCTTACCCAACGGGTAAAAAGAGTAACTTCCTTGACTTGATTACTGGCCAAAGCAAAAATACGCACCATATGACGTGGTTGACCGCCAGTAACTTACATTCCAATGTTATACGCACGGTAAGCCTTACAACAAGAACGCGCGGTCCAAGTCCTCTTTTCCATGACGAATTAAAAAATGCGACCATATGTAACCCTTGAGACTTGAAACAACATTAACTTCATGTACAAGAAATAAAATGCATGAAATATTTATCTTTTCTAAAGATATAACGAGTTTTTTGAAAAACCACTTTTTCAGACAATCCTGGCCAAAAATTCCCGGGATAGCAACACAAAATAGCATTGTCAGTGAACATCTTCATTCTCCATATCTTAAGCCGGTCTTCAACATTTTTATTAAGCTGTCTTTGCAATTTTTGGAAAGCCCCCTCCCCCCCAAACAATGTTGAGCGCAACTGGAATCATTCGGACTTTAGATAAACTCAGCATCATAACAACATTGCTTGGGGGCCGGGGGGGCGGGGGAACAGTTCGTGATTAATTTGCAAATCGTCCCATTATTTTTGGCCAGGATTGTCTGATTTTAGCGTTGCTTTTAAATTGGCAAATTATATCATTTTGAAGACAATTTGGAGGTTCCTTTTGTTAAAGTCAAGAGTGTTATGGCCATCCCCATCATCACCTCGCCGTAAAAAGTGAAAGTTAGTTACAGTCGCGAATATTGGAGTAAGAGATGAGGAACGGATATTTGTTTTCAGACGTCGATATGCGTGCGCGTAGTTATTTTGCAAAGTATGCACATAGAAGCACTGACAGAGATAAAAATCTTTCGAAAACTGTAGCCAAATGGAGAGGGTATATCTTATCAGCGATGGTCCGTAGTTAGATGCAGTCTACTTGCCTGTTCCGAGAGAGGTTAGGAGCCGAGATGTTGGATGTAAAGACGAACATCTTTTTGCGACCTCCGACGCCCTCTTAGTTTTGTGTTAGGCAGGTGCCATTGACAACACGAACACAAATTTTAAAAGAATACGAGATGGCGCTTTTCCCACTATTGGAGACGAATATCAGTTTAAGAGCAGAAACGTTTAATTCCTAGCGGTGGCTGTTTTGCCAAATCGCGCGTATTGCGTGACCACTCAAAACAGATACAATACGTCATGAAAACATTTGTCCGAACATTTCTCGGCTACATTTCTCACCACTATAAAGTCATTTTGCGATGTTTGTTGGCACTTTATTACCTTTTTCAGCGTGTAAAGGCTTTCTTTATCATTTGTTCGCCATGCTGAAATGCCTTCCTAAATGCATTTCACAAAGTAAATCTATTTTCGAACATTTCTCACCCCATTACGTAAAAATAATTCAAAATCAGCTTAGATTTTTTATTGCGACACGGGTGAGAAATGTTGCCAAAGTACTAAGACGAACTTGTGCTGTGGTCAAAAGGGGTAGAATAGAAGAGGAAACAATCTTTCTTTCATTGGGAGAAAAGTTTACCTGGAAACAAACCGTTTTCTTCGCTGCAACACGATTTGAATGAGCGAGAAATGACCACGAGAACTGTTACGTATTGAAACATAGCAAGTTCAATGTCACGCAGTGCGTGACTTACAGCTTAACTGGCTTTGAACGGAGCTGTCTTTGAATGAAGTGCAGTTATTTTCCCTTACGTTTGAGTGAAAAGCTACAACCACGTTAAAGAAATAATGTGACGGTGCTGCTTGAGGTTCTTACGCTACTAGTTGGGTCTATCGTCCTGAAGGGAAAGCACGAAAATGGAACTAGAGCAATTCCCCCTTCTATTCTACTATTCTGCTGTGCGATGTTATCTATCACTGCAGTAGGACTATCATCCAAAGTACTTCAAAACGCCCGCGTAAATTTCTATACCAACAATTTGCCACACTAGTAATGTTCTAGCTGTAATTTCTTCCTCAAAATATCGGTTTATGAGGATAAGTCTGCTTTCCATGCAGTCTACATAATGTACATCCGATGAGCGTGTGGAGATCCCCTGCTAAGGCCATAAGGACACAGTTTGGCATTTTGGTGAGATCACGCTAAAGCTATTTGCGCAAAGCTTACCCAACGGGTAAAAAGAGTAACTTCCTTGACTTGATTACTGGCCAAAGCAAAAATACGCACCATATGACGTGGTTGACCGCCAGTAACTTACATTCCAATGTTATACGCACGGTAAGCCTTACAACAAGAACGCGCGGTCCAAGTCCTCTTTTCCATGACGAATTAAAAAATGCGACCATATGTAACCCTTGAGACTTGAAACAACATTAACTTCATGTACAAGAAATAAAATGCATGAAATATTTATCTTTTCTAAAGATATAACGAGTTTTTTGAAAAACCACTTTTTCAGACAATCCTGGCCAAAAATTCCCGGGATAGCAACACAAAATAGCATTGTCAGTGAACATCTTCATTCTCCATATCTTAAGCCGGTCTTCAACATTTTTATTAAGCTGTCTTTGCAATTTTTGGAAAGCCCCCTCCCCCCCAAACAATGTTGAGCGCAACTGGAATCATTCGGACTTTAGATAAACTCAGCATCATAACAACATTGCTTGGGGGCCGGGGGGGGCGGGGGAACAGTTCGTGATTAATTTGCAAATCGTCCCATTATTTTTGGCCAGGATTGTAGTCTTATTGAACTATAAAACTAAAACTCAACAAACACAAAAAAGCCAACACATTTCGCTTTCAATTCAGTGAGGTGAAAACCACTAACGAAGATATAATTACCTTCTCTATCTCGATGTACCCAGCTTTCCACGAAATTTTCTGGCCATTAGGCATAACCAAGGCAGAGGAACCATTGTCTTCTTTCTCACCTTTATCATCCGCGCTATTTTTGTTCTCATCAACACCGCGTGCTGCACAATATCCCATGGCCGCTCCTGTTTCTTGAGTGAGCATGTCACCTTGCTTCTTATCCAAGCTTGTCTGGACATGGATCACGCATGCGTGATCCTGTTCAACAGATTTTACCAGACGATCTCCTCTTCCGCTTGCAAAGAATTTCCGTAGACCCAACTGTTTCACGTCAAACTTCTCAGAGGCATTCTCAACTAAGAGATCGTTAAGCTTCTTTTTTGCACATTCAAGCCCTTCTTTCTTGCCAGAAATGACCAAATCGTCCCTTTGGTTCTGAATCTTTACTTCAAAGTCTGTGAGTTGAGCTTCAATTAAATGCAAGTCGTCTTGACGAATCTCAGAGAGATACCTTCTGGTAAGTTTAGAAAGACAAACAAATCGCTCTTCGCGAATGCAGTTCTTTTCTAAGTAAGCATTCAGCTCCTTCATCGCTTCTATTACGTCCTCGCAAAGCCCAGCTACAAAGGTATCGCTCCAGTTGTTCCCATACACACGGACGACATCCCCGGTGTTGAACTTCTTGCAGAGTTGGTACCAACCCATTGTTTTTAACAGGTGCTGACTTTTCTCATCTACGCGAACTTTCTTTTCCAATGTCAACTTCCTCACAAGACTCGCTGCCTTTTCTGCATGCTCGGCTGACGTACCCACCATCCGAGCGTCGTTATCAATCACTAGCACAGCCTCAACGGCGTTCTTTTCCAACTCACATTTCACTCTCTGAAGGCCTTGATCTGAGCCTAGCACTTCCAAGGTGCTCTTTGGTAAACTCAAATTCTTTTCAACCATCTCCGCGTTAAGTTTCTCGAACTTCGCGGTCGCTTCAGCGAACTGTGGTTGCGGCCCTTCAAAATAGATTTCCTCGGCTTCAGTATTGAACTTTATCTCCAGTTCCTTGTTATTCCCTTGAAGGTTCTCTGCAAACTTTATCTTCTTCAACAAAACTAAGCGTTCAACGGGAACCTTCTTCGTCTTCTTTGGGTAGCTTTTTCTGGTTTCTTCACAATATATTTTCTCTAATTTTTCTTTTAATTGATCTTCACATTTTCTACCATCTGAGCTGAGAGAAACAATTTTTGCAATGAAAGAATTATCGATAGTTTTTACCAGCGGTGGATCAATCCCAAAGCTTGCGCGAATGCTGGATACCTGAGTCTTTACGGCTTCCCAGAAATCTTTGTTCACCTCAACATTACGCTTTGTAAATTTGCTAAGGTAGTTTTGGACTTCTTCAATGCACTCCGACTGCCAAGAATCGCTTTCGTCTTGTCCACAATACATTATAACGGCAGTTTTACTGTTCGACTTCCACTTAATTTCACTCTTCTTCAACGCTAACGTCTTCTTCATTTGATCATAATGTGAGGTACTGGTGACGTATTCCATTACATCCGGGTCCACAACCAGGTGCAGCTGCTGTACTCTAGGTCCAGGCCGCTGGCGTACTGGAGATTTATTGGTGTTGTTTGCAGCTGATCCCAAATCCGAACCGTCCTTCTCGCTGACTTCTAGAAACTCATGGAAGTTTCTGCGTGAACGCGGTGCCTTGTTTAATTGCTGTTTCTGTTGCTGTCTGGATAAGGCGCTTTCCATATCTGTGAATGAATAAACACAGGATCTAAATACATTACTCTTCGCTAGAGATTCTACTAAATAGCGTTTTAAGTTAATTGGAGTACCCAAAAGAGCAATTGTGAGACTAAGATTAGCAACATTCCAACATCCTCCAAGGTAAACAATATTTTCTAGCTGAAACATCGAATGGAAAGAGCAACAATTGCGCTGAACATAACATATTAGTCATTTTATACTTTGATTTCTTTTAAAATCAAGCCAACTGCCATTGACAACGTCATCATCCTTTAAGGCTTGGGGTATTGGTCCTTTACTCAGTTGTACTTCTTTGACTTGCCTCAACTGAAATATGGATTAAAGGCACGCAATGGCACGTCAGAGAAAATTTAGCTGAAAGCAAGAAACTCTGCCAGGAAAATTTAGAAAGAGCCAACTACGCCTGACTAACTCGCACAAATTTGAGGGCAATTTTCGGTCAGTGGGACGCCTAGGCTCCAAAGACCCACGCCCCAACTTTACGAACAATATTTTTCACAAATACACGGTGTAAAATCCCTCTTTCCCCAAATTCACAAAAAACGTAGTTTCAGAAGTTATTTTCTAACCTCTTGGATCTCGAAACATTCCCAAATTTGACAAGCTTTGAGCTCGTCTCATTCCTCCTTGACTACGCCCTCTGTTACCAGCTCTGCCAGGCCTCTCCTGATTTCCTCGGTTACGTCTGTTGAGATAATCTTCGCCAGAATGGCCAACGTGAAGATCGTCATACGATCTGTGTGTCTCACCAATATTTGCCATATGCGATAAGTATACCGGACCTCCACCTCTTCCACGAGAACCTCTTCTACCCCTTCCTCTTTGGTTACTGGGTTGGCCTGTTGCTCTTCGTCCATGAGCAACCTGAGGTGTACCAGCTTCCTGATCCCTTTCCCTGCAAAATCCAAATTTGTCTTCTCTCTGGACGGGCTGGCAGGCTCCTCGTCCTCTGTAACCTTGATTGCTGTAGCCCCAGTCTTGATGAACATTTTCCTTGTATTCTCCTTGGGCGCAAGCAAATCCATCCCTGGGCCCCCCTCTGGGTCTCCTTCTGGGTACCCCTCTGAATCCCCCTCTGGCTACCTCTTCAGGTCCTCCAAGAGAACTGAGCTTAGCCCTTGGTAAATTTCCTGGACCAATCAAATTTCCACGTCCTCGTTGAGGCTGAGGCCTGGCATCGACAGCTTGACAACCAAAACGTACGCCCTCTTGAAAGACGTTGCCTCTGTATTCTTGTTTATCCCTTTGACCCTGGCCAAAACCGCCTCTGTATTCCCCCCTGGGTCCGCCCCTAGGGCCACCTCTTGGTCGTCCTCTTAGCCTTCCTCTGAAGCCTTCTCCCGTTCTTGAATCATGATGGCGATAGATTTGGTTTCCATCCCATTGCTCTTCATTCTTGTTGAAACATTGTCTTGTCCAATTGGGCCGTTCCTTAAATTCTCTTTGTTCCTCTAGCGTTACACCATTTCTACTGTTTAGATTTCTTTCTGTTCTTTTTCTTCCTTGAAACCTTTGCAGCTCAATTCTTCTCTGGCCCTCTTCTTCAGGATGGTTTCCTATGTTGAAACACGCACTTGATGCTCGAAAATCCCCTCCGCTTTCTGGAAATTGCCTGACTTCTTCTTCGTCTTCCGTCGTGTAGGAAACAGAGGCTGCGGCATCTGCAAAGCCGTTGTCGTCGCTGCTTTCCAAGTTGTTTGCGCCATCTCCTGCGTCGACGAAATCGAAATACTCATCTTCTTCAAGATCTTCGTCCTCTTCTCCCTCTTCCTCTTCAAATCCACCGTCATCTTCTGTAAAGTAAAACAGATATTTACGCTTTCTAATAAATTATCAAAGAAAAATGTGTTCCCTGCTTTACTTCGAATTTGTGATTGCCTTGTTCTCCATAAAGCCTGCGAAGATGGCGATAACCTATCAGCTCTTATTATTTTTCAACCTTTCTAGTGCGAAATCAAAGCCAAACTCGTGATTTGGCCCACTTAAGTTTTGCTCTTGCAATTGGTACCACCACGCTATCAACCAGTTGCATGTTTTCCCACGTCTGGTGCAAGTTTCATATTCTGCCTTTGGTGCTCAATGCATGTTTTTCTCAAGTCATATGTTCCTGGATTCAAGATTTATTGTCGTATGACTTCGTTTGGTTAGGACCTGCAGGCGCTATCTGATGATTTGTGTCACTTTAATGACACTCGTTTCAGACAGCTGGTTGGCGGAAATTGTTTCTTTCTTTCTATCTGTATTATTACAATCTTTTTGTTTTTTATAAATATACGCGTGGAGGATACAAATAAAAACTGAACAACTACCCTGCGAATTTTGTTGGTCACCCTTCGTAACGGTGGACTTAGATCAGTCTCGCAATTGATTTATATTACCGCAACAGCTAAGGCCAATTACTGCGGACCCGGGATATACGCGCACAAAGACCAGACCACAACACCGGGAACTACGTCCCCTACTCTTTTCGAAAAGTGAGTAGGTTCTTTAACGTCCCACAGAGTTATTACAAACAAGCTTTGAAAGACGGGGCCTTCGGTTTATCGTCGTTATCCGAGAAGACTAGAAAGTCTAACAATTTGCAGATGTCATAGCAAAGACAGCACTTTCTCCTCAGTTATTTAAAGACCCTGAGTGTTGGTCCGGCCGGGGTTTGAACCCGCGACCTCCCACACGGTATTCCGGCACTCAACCAACTGAGCTAACCGATCGGCGGTAATGCCGATCGCACCAAGCAGCCGCTAAGTGTACGTTACACTTTTAATTGTAACGTGCTAGGAGGGTACATTCATACCTCCCAAATCGTAAACTGCGAGTTCTGTCTTTTGTCTTGTGATTTGTGTACCGCAGGTTGGATTCAGTGGGTGGTGAGGCATAATTTCTATTCATAGCGCTCGCGTATAGGAACAATACTCGCGCTATATATCATCCCGGGTTGATGTGGCTAGATGGATGGATGAATGGATGGATGGATGGATGGATGGATGGATGGATGGATGGATGGATGGATGGATGGATGGATGGATGGATGGATGGATGGATGGATGGATGGAGGGAGGGAGGGGGGGAGGGAGGGATGGATGGATGGATGGATGGATGGATGGATGGATGGATGGATGGATGGATGGATGGATGGATATGCAGCTACTTCCCGAAAGCAAGCAGGGATCTGATATGAAAATCATATCATATGATATGAAAATCATATCGGTTGGCGAATTTTTATACTACGTCCTTGAACAAGACAATGATGTTTTAAAATGTGTAATTCGTGAGCAATAAGATTAACTGTAGACTTACCATAATCATCACGGTCCATTGCTTACAACCTGTCGTATCACTTCGAACAACTGCTTTTATTCGTAAACGAAGGAATCGAAAATTATCTAAAATGATGGAATAATAATTCATACTATTAATTTCATAAATCCAATAGACGATTGCTATTTTTGATTAAGATGATGTTGACTCATGCTTTATTGGCTTCGACAAGCAAAATTTTACAGAGATTGAGGTAACACTGTAATTATTAAATTAAGCAAATATAACCATTTACGACAGAGACATTTAATTCTATTTATATCGGCATAAAACGTATTTCCCCCAGTATTCAGTTATTTTAATTACCACGGTGTAACCTGTTGGTTTAAACGAACACCATCACGGTGATTTTGATATTGTTTTGGTCAAAACTGCACAAATATTTGACAAAGTAACCTCGTTCAAACATAAAAATTCTCTCACAGCGACAAGAAGAAACAGCACGTGATTTCTCTAAGGAAGAACAAACCATGAGTCTTTACAATACACGTGCACAGTAGAACAACTTAAATCAATGGGAATTATTTTAAGTTCCAATTCATTCAGCGCATCCCGGCCATAAGTAGTCAGAGATAATTAAAACTCGTTTTTGTGCACAAGTAGAGAAAATTTTTACCAAACAGGACCATTATTTCAACGTTTTTGTTTGTAGAAATATGTCTTTGGACTTTTCGAAGTGACACTAAAAATTGGTGACAGTACCCCTTTTAAGTCTATGCGTTTTGACACTGACGTTATGATTACATTGTGGGGTGGAGGCGAGATATTTTGCTTCTTTTTCCCAAATAGCAGCTCTAAATACTGCCGGCATAAATCTGATCGATGCGAATTTTTCACTTCTCGACGCCAAAAGGCCATGGAAGCTCATGTATTGGCTACATATTTTGTGGGCGTGGAAGCCGGATATTTTGTTTCACTCCACCGTGAGGCCGTGAAAGCGAAACGTTTCGCTTCCTCTTACGAGTATAATTGGTGTTTGCTATATCGTGGGCTTGGAAATGAGACGATTCACTTGTTATCGCCTTAAAGCTTTGGGAGCGAAGCGTCTCGCTTCCGTGCGCATAATATTGGAATTCGGCCAATCGCTTCAAAAAACACATTACTACTGAAGTATGTTCGGATGGGAATTCTTTCGCGTATTATGATTGACAGATTACGAAATTCGTCACCGCTAGAAAAATCCTTCATTCTAATGAAAAGAGCACCTAAAATTGAAAACCAAAATGAAATAAATATCACACCTTGCCTAGAGGGGAAGACATGGCTCAGTGACTTTCCAAGCTTTTGCAGACAGTTTGCATGGCGGGACAAAAATCTAATCAACACCATACACGTTACCTTATACCTTCACTGGAGACTATCAATCTAGTACTGAATCCACCGGGCTTAATCATGACCTCTAGGCAAGATATAATACTCAAATGCCCATGTTCTACAATTTTTTTCCCCGTATCGGTGATCATGCTTTCCGAGAATTTGGACTAAATTAATGCGAAGTCCACATGTTTGTAGATAAATAAATATAGATAGATGACCTTTAATGCCGCATGTTTCGTGGAAACAAATATGGTCTATTTCATTAACTGAGCTGTCTTGGTTGTCCCAGATGAATCTTTCCTAGTATTACACGAGGCGAGCCAGGTGAGGCTAGCTGGCTGTGGCTTAATGTAGACCTTATATCGTGCACCAAATAATAGGTTATTTCTGGTGGTTTCACTTTCATTAATCGACGCTTTATTTTAATTCGATGCGTTATATTTCAGATTCAAGCGCCAGCAGCTATATGGTATGGTTTGCTATATGGTATACAGAAAGACCAACCGAAGTTTGCTCTGAAGAGAAGTCAGTCGTGAGAAATTGCTTAGCCGCGGTTTGTCTGACTAGCCTGATGTAGGCCATTAGTGATCAGTGAACAAATCTCAGTAAAATTATCTGCAATCCCGGCATCACGATAACGTGCGACACCGATCGGAGACCCTATGTGTGTTTAACAGATTTCAGTCGGTGATTTCTGCAAAACAAGCTAGCCAGCTAAACGGAATCATCGGCCTCTAAGTGCATCTGTTTCAGAAAAGCTGCCGCTTATGTTCCTCAGCTAACAATTTATCAGACGAATCAAAGGTACTAGACAGACTAACATAAAGTTTCAGAAACTACAAATCAGGATAATAAAGTTTAACAACAGTATTCTTGCTAACGGAATTAGTGAAGAGGTGCACTACTTTCCAAAACTCTTTAAACCGCACTGAAAGATCGAGAGAACTCACCTACGATTGATTAGCTGCAATAGGTGAACTAAGTTCAAAACACACTCTTTCAAAGAAAGAACCAAACCAATCTAGACTTTCACCTACCTGAATTTGGAAGCTTTCACTTCAGATTCCTAGAACCGTGAACTACCACTTCCGGCTTAAAATCACGCAAACAATAACGCAAGCAAAGCGGCACTCGTTCACACGGCTCGTATATTAGAAGTATGCTCATTAATACGCAAATTTAATATCGAAATCATTAGCAGATCTTTATTAAAAACAAGTCTCTCACGGTGGGGTGTGATGACGAAAGCTTCTCGAAGCGCGCTTTTTTCCCTTGGCTCGTGCTATTCGTCATTTAGAAGATTTTTGGGTATTCATTTATTTAGTGGCGAAGAGAGATTGGATACGAGTGAACCAAGGCTAGTGGGGCGTTATGGAAAAGTGACAACGAAAAATACCGTTTTGCTGAGGCAGTATCTGTAAGGAATCCATTGTAGTCGAGAAAGCGTGAGACACATCCAAAGCTTCGGCAAAAGTTAACATAAAATCTGTGAAAACGTTAGGTTTAATCTTCGAAAGGTTATTTAATCCTTTTCGTGGGTTGGAGATTGAAAACCTAGAGTAGAAAAGAGCAAGCCCTAATGGTTGAGGGCTGCAAAAGTAATGTAGCTATAATTACCCAGTTGTGAGTTTGTGAAAAAACGCCTTTAGCGTCAGGACAGGGGAGGAGTATTCAGTCACTGAGTGCACTATAAGGGGTGGCTTCCCCAAGAAAGTAAATTTCTGGTGGTGGGGGGGTGGTATACGGCTCCAAACCCTAACTCTATTTCAGACCAAAATATGCATTTTCCTGTACCCCCTTAATAGACCCCTACCTTCCTAAGTTAATATATATCCTAAGTATTGTTTATGAACAATAGTACGTATATGTTGTTCTTCCAACAAAAGGTCTTCTGTGAAGAAACAATACTAAGATAAATCTTAACTTAAGAGGGTTTCCTGAAACTCACCCCAGGATTCTAAATTCAGTTCATACTCATTTTCAGTCGTGGTCCCTAGAATCCAAACCTGTTTCTGTTCCATACCAGTTTTGAGACTTCTAGACCAAAATGGTTAAAACCAATACCCTATTTTAAACCAAAACGGCTCAAAAACCATATCCTTTGGCGCTGCAAATACAGTGGAACCTCTTTTTAGCAAAGCGCCAAGGGACTAAGGAAATTGGTTTGTTTTATCGAGGTTCAGTTCCATACATTTTAATAGGATACCGTTTTAAAAGAATACCGTTTGTTGCACCGTGGACTTTGTGATATAGAGGTTCGCTAAATCCAGGGCCCACTATAGCTTAATGGCTTATAGAGGGGGCCGATTGTTCTCCACCGG
This sequence comes from Pavona decussata, assembly GCF_977016875.1. Lineage (NCBI taxonomy): Eukaryota > Metazoa > Cnidaria > Anthozoa > Scleractinia > Agariciidae > Pavona > Pavona decussata. Next base: position 2,685,181 of record NW_028145474.1, on the reverse strand, counting down.
AGAGGCCTCCATGATAGGTGTGCCTCTCATAACCGTAAATGGGTACCAAAATTTAAAATTTAAGTATTTCTTAAGAGTTACAAAAATAAACAGTCATGTGAAACTGAAAGGATAGCTATTAACTTTATTCAATAGAAATAGTGCAGAAATTCTGAAAGAAATTAAAACGAAAGATAACACA
>NW_028145474.1:2585000-2682500 GCF_977016875.1 Pavona decussata | reverse complement strand
TTGATCCGACAACGTTAATTGAAAAAGCAGTATACAAATAAGTTCATAGATCAAACGCTTCCCGGAACGCCGGTTGGGTCCAAGCGTTCATGGTTTACACCTTTTTCCTGACGACGTTTATCAATCGATTGTGTATTCCAACTCCTTCGGATTACCTGATAATCTCCCGGATGGAATGAATCTCCCGAGCAACCCTTTTGGAGCACCAAGTCTTTCGCATGTTCGATCTTCTCTCTTAAATCAACTGGGATTTTAATCCAGTATTTTCCCAAAATCCAAAATACGTCTCTCTTCAGTAAAATTCATGTTTCCGTTTCTAAGTCTACTTCGAGCTCTTTTTACTTAATCTGCTAAAATTTTTGCTTGGAAAAAACCACAGGAAACAGATAAATTTTTCCCAAAAAAGGGCGGGGAGGGGGGGGGTAGAGTAAGTTTTTTTCAAGCGGGCGAGTTGGGGTTTTTGGGCCATTTGGGCAAGAAATAAATGACGCAGGTGGGGAGGGGGAGGGTTTGGGTAAAATTGGAAAATTTTCCAAAATTTCCAGTGCTCTATTTTCTGGTTTTTCATTTTGTTCCTAGTCTATATTTTAAGAGGAATAGCGTCATGTCTGCACCTTAGTTGCCTTTTCCAAACACGAAAATATTCCCCTCCCCCCGCCCAAAGAAGGGAATAAAAAAATCAGCCTCCAGGAAAGGCAGGCATTTGCTGTTTTTAAATTATTTCGTTTGTAATTGCAGTTAGACAGATAGATCGTGAGTTGATAATGACTAATTTACAAGCCTATGGAATTCCTGTGTCCAAACAACGTTATCGTATCGTATCGTATCGAAATTCCAGCGAAGGACCAGTTCACAGGTCAAATAATTTCACAGTCTTAGAAAAAAATCCCTTTTATGGGGGGGAGGAGGGTATGGGCATTTCCTGGAACTACACAATTTGAATTATGAATTTTAATAAATGTGAACACAGTTTGAATAAATCTGATGTGAGATAGTACTCTATGTTAAGGTTTTATAACCCAAATTAAGACTCAAGAACCCAGAGTTGACACTCACAGTTTTAATAGGCTTAATATTTACTTTGGTATTACAAAATGTGAGCCAGAGAAAATTAAACTACAAGACCATTAGTCCTACAAAACTTGAAATGCATATTGAAAACTACTAAGACTAGAAACAGGTAAAAATTTATTTTGTAGAACTAACAACTAAAATCAAGGCGCACAGCTCGGGAAAAAAATACTTTTTTCTGTAATAGGTGCAGGAATTCTATCGCTTCTTAGATTATAACTGTGTACAAAGGTAACTAAGTCACTAAATCTAATACACATTGTAGCGTTCAAGAATCCTTGAAATTCTTTTATGGGCAAATTATGACATCTAACAGCCTGGATCTCTGGAACGACTCGCTCTGACGAAGGGCTTACGCTCGAGACGTCTGGTATCGAATCTATTCACGGTAGCCAAATCACCTTATCAACTCTGTTGATAAAACAAAACATTCGTTTCTACTTTCCTATCGATGTAGCACCATAGTTTCTTTAGAAACTAAACCTTTATCTCTAGATGTATCCCTGGGAAGAGCAATAATGTCCAAACATCTGGCCTGTATGGACTCCCTGAACACCCTGTTCAAAATATTTTTGGACACCACTACAGATTGACGCAGCATACTCTATTTTACAATAACTGTCAGATTCTGGCGTGCTGATTGGCTCTTAGCTATTATCTATAAGGGTACAGACAATTAAAATAAACGTCAGATGAGGGCTTTCTGAACGAAAAATATAGCTTCGTTCTTTTTCCATGTTATTGTATAAACAAATTGACGGCAGTTTTCCATGGTCTATACTCTTATAGACCATGACGCCATAAAATGTTCAATACTTGGCAGTGAAACCGTTCGCCGGCGGCTCGTGGTTCCACTTGAGTTTTAAACATTTCATGACGTCAATTTATGAGTAAAAGACCGTAGAAAATTGCCGTCAATTTGTCACACAGATTCTACATTACAAGCTACAGATACATAGCTGCTACAGTAAAGCATATAACAACATTTAAAGATTATATCAAGAGTTGAAAAAAAACGACTTAGAAAAATACACTGTATATGTGAAATCCCGCTTAACGGACAATTTTCTTGGTCCTACCCCAAATATTTTCCTTAAAATAAACCCGCTTAATAAGGACACTCTGTAATACGGACACTTTTTCTGGTGCCAACGGTGTCCGTAATAACGGAGTTTGACTGTATTTGCTGGCAATTTGACGAGAATGGGTAGACACACACTCTCGTGAGAGTCCTGCAAGTCTATCATACTCAAGCCTATGAGGGATCCACCTCATGGATATACAAGAAGAGCCATCTATTACACGTGAATTCTCGGATTCGCTTATCCCCGACACCGGCACCATTATCTGTGCCTCGCCTACCAACACGTTTCATTCCAGCAAATTACCTTCAGCCTCCCGTACGTCAAATGTAAATGTTCTTAACGCTTACATCTAAAACTTAAATTGTAAACGGGTCTTGGGGAGGCCTTTATTAGAGAGATTAAGCACCACGTTTGCGGCAAACGGCAAACGGCAGAAATGACCACGTGACCATGTTTACATAACATTTACCACTCGCTGTTTTCAGTTTCTCAGAAAAATAGAGTAGCTTTGCGTTAGCATCAAAGGCCAGTATTATCTTGTACTTTTTTTTGTCTATGTGCTAATTTTTTTTTTTAAGAAAACATAAACGCACGATTGCCGTTTGCCGTAAATGTGGTGCTTAATCTCTATTCACACGTAAAACTTCCCGGCTAGCTGATTTGTGTAACGATGAGCCTACCTATTGTTCAAAGCGGATTGCGTGAACTTAATCCACTACTATCGACTTTTGAATTCACTTTAATTGCTTTTTGAATATATGTATATATATATTTTTTATTTTTTTTTTTATTTCAATTCTTTCACACAGGGCCCAGGGGAGTTCTATTCTATCATATTCAGTGACATGTTCTCTTGGCATATATCTCTCGTTGTTAACAACAACATAGTAGGGACCTTAAGCTGAGACGACGACGACACCATCGAAAACAGGACTTAAAAAATGACACTCGCGTTTTCTGAATAAATTCGTGATGATTTAATAATAATAATAATAATAATAATAATAATAATAATAATTTCTACTCGTTTAGTTTGTGTAGTAAGGCCGAACTGTCCAGGAGCTAGCGTCGTAGGGGCGCCCATAAAGCTCAGAATGATAAGGGAAAATTAATCATCATGCGTTCCACAAAACCTAGAATTTGGTCATTTTCACGTCGTTGTTTTTACAGAGGATGACCAAGAATTGTACTTAAGTGTAAAACGCATGTGCAGAGCCAGTGTTTTGCGGATTAAAACAAATGTTTTCTAACTTTCTCGTTGCCGTCATTGCTTAAGGTCGTTAGTTTTGCATGCTTTGTAATATTTAAAATTGCCATGGCCCGTTGTGAATTCTAACTGTATTTCTGTTTCCATATCTTTGGATCTTGTTTCGCTCGTATGGATCCTGAAATGGGTTTGAATTTTAGCGGCCAGGTCTGAAAATGATGACCAAGAAAAATATATATTTTGGTCTGTAATAGGATCAGGGTTTGGAGAACCGAGCAGCACAGTCACTTCCACCAAAAATTCGGAGAAGTACCCCCCAGGGTTTCTGTTGCACAAGGGGCAACGAATTTTTCTTCGAAGGAGCTTTCGAAGGAGGCACGAAGAGGCGAAAAAAAAAACGACGTTAGCAAACTACTGAGCTCAGAGCCATTTGCCATCGGTATAAACAAGTGACTTATAGCTTGTGAGACGCGGAGTTCAAAAGGTTCCCTGTTAAGGTTTAGTGCCGTTAAAAGCTAGGATGCCGAGACATTCGGAGGGAACATTTTCTTATACGATTAAATAGAACTCCTCTGGACGTTGAGTTTTTTGAGTCGTCAATCTCAATCTTGGTTTCTTTCAATTAAAATAGCAAGGTAAAAAAGGTTTCTGAATAAGAGAAGAGAAAACCGTCGTCTTATGTACTAAATTCAATCCTGATTTAACGTTAATCAGGTTTGCAAAGCTGTCTCTTAACATGTCGGTCGCATATTCTTTTCTTATTGGCTTCTAATTTCCTGACTATTCTTTTTCAAATGAAGTGGTTATAAATGATACTAAAGCCTAGTTTTAATATGTCGATAAATCCCAGCTAGACGATCGGGAATTTCACCGTTTCCGACTGTCCCAGATTTTGCCGAGAAATCGGGAGATCGCCAAACGTCTGTCCAAGATTTGAGGCATTCATCGGTGACCTGACGCCATTTTTATTTGTCGGGGGAAAGTGGGGAACTGGAGCAAAGCAATTTAGAGGATTGGTAACGAGCTTAAACTGTCGCCAAGTTCCCCGACAGTACAAATTTGAGTTTTCTTATGTCGGTAATGATCGCCGACCATCGCAGAAATCTGGGACGCGTCATAAAAATAGAAACACTCCTACTTTTCCCGATTTGTCTGCGATTCCAGACGATCGGGGACGTCTACGACGATTTCCAGTTTTCTTTAGTCGGGAAAGTCTGGGACGGTCGGGAAACAGTGAAATCCCCGATCGTGTGGGATCTTCCTGACATATGAAAACTGGGCTTAAAAAAGCTAACCTTTGTTCAAACTGTCTTTTTTTTATTTGTTGGTGTTGTTGTTGTTTTTCGACCTTATCTACAGTGTCTTAATTTGCTGGTTTTGAAGGTTTAAGTACTGTTCGCTTTTACGGCCATATAGATGCAAACCATCTATTGAAATTTTATGAGGTATTCAGGGTAGCATTGAGGATCACTGAATACCACAAAGATACTTGGGTTTACTGTGTTATCAACCACAGATTCATACAAAATCTCCAGTCTGGAAGGGTCTTTCGGTGGAGGAGCTTTCATTACAGAGTTGCCTTGACAATATTGACCAACCAGGACCCGGGCAAGGTACATGTAGCGAGGTCCAACTCCAACCCCTGCGTAGTTAACTGAGTAAGAGGCATCTCTAGCGAAGTACACACCGCATCCATACTTAACTCCTGCAACAAAATAAGAGATTTCAAAACAAAGGTTGTTAGTTACTGATGTTTTATATTTTACTTTGAGGGAGCTTCAAGGGGCACGGTTATCACCTGCAAGTGTAATGATACTTTACCTGCCATAAATCCCCGCCCAAGAGGTGCTGAAGATGAAGAATACATTCCGGCCTTAAATACTTTACTGCCCAATTTATCCATCTGAAGTTAGTTTTGAATCAGCCAACTGGAGTGGAAAAGTTTGTTTTGACAGCAATCATTTGTGGCCATAGTTTTGAAAACGTGTCTACCCATGGAAAAGGGAACTTACAGAGTAGCAACTGGAGTAGGGTAGGGAAAGGTAAGGTTAGAAATGGAGAGAAATTTGAAAAGATGTGGTAAAAATGTGGTACTTGTTGCCAGGACAGACGTTGGAATTAGGTACGGAGACAGGTATAAATAAAATATACTAAATCAACTTTGTTTAAAGAGGGTGACACTTAACAGTCTGACGACTGACAAACCTGTGGCCCTCAGATTCCAGATCGAATTGGAATTTGGAAATGCTGGTTTTTGTGGAGGGAGGAAAACCGGAGAACCCGGAAAAAACCCTCGGAGCAAGGACGAGAACCAACAACAAACTCAACCCACATATGGCACTCGAGTCTGGGAATCGAACCCAGGCCACATTGGGAAAAAGAGAGCTCTCACCTCTGTGCCATCCCCGTTCTCCGCAATGGTCTTAACTGTCGTGATCAAAACTAAACGTCACGAACTTATGGATGAAGTCAAAAACGACAAATTCAAGCTGAGGTGACAGTTGGTGTACACCTACCCTCACTTCATTCGCACTTCTAATCCCGAGAGAAATAAAACCCCTTATCACTTACCATGCTCCCCACAAAAGCTTCTGTTAAAACCCTGTGTGTTTATAGCCGATAATTTTTTAGCGTCGGTTCCATGAAAAAGTTGTCGCTCATTGTTTCCTCCATTATCTTTATCCATTTTCTGCTTGCACAACATGTAAGTCTGCCAAAGATAAGGATTTTGCACTCGTTGGATGCTCTGAATATTAACCCCAGCGGCTGTTGCGTGGACCATGCGCACACAGTTTTGGTACTCAGAGGAATCTGGGGCGAGTGTCACTGTATGTACTGTTAATCCAGGGCCTGGCATTGGAGCCCAGTCCTTTGGAAGAGGAATTCCTTAAAGACAAAAGGGTTTGTTGTTGAAGCTGCACAAAATATTGTTCTCTTAGTTCCTGTTTTAAATAAGAACGTTTTCAGAAAAAAAGTTCAGTTCCACGTTCTAACCTTAGGAAGTAAATTTTCCCCGACAGCACATTTCCACGAAGGAGCAGAAGAGAAAAATTTGAGGAACTATTTACTTTTCTGCACACTGCACTGTTTCCTCCCTTGTACCTTTTCAAACAATTCAAATCATTAAGTGCTAGCGGAATGTTTTTCTTAGCTGGTTCAGTAGGGATGATTTGACATTCTCAAACTCATTAATAATTCATCAAGAGAAAACAAAGAAAATCACTACCGTGACTATGGTTTGGATATGTGTTCCTAATTACCATGAAATGAATTTTGCATGAATTTCTCTAAGAATTATTGATCATTTGAGAAGCCATGTCAAAAACTCGAAAGTGTGTTTCAACAGATATCCAAACACCTCGACGTCGTTTAAAAAAAACTCGGCTGCGCCTCGTTTTTTCAACCTTCTTCTCAGTGTTTCGATATCTGATGAAACACACTTTCTCGTGTTTGATGTATTATTTCACCAATTCAGAATGACCTTTGATTACTTTTTTTTACTTCATTATGATCATCATCAGCATCATCGTCATTATCATCATCATCATCATCACTATTCTCATAGCGCCCAGATATGTTGGTCCATGATATCGCTTTCCTTGTACGTGTGGTATCCCAAATAGTAAGGTACTTTCAACGACAATAAACTGAATTAACAGAATAAACTAGAAGTCATTCACTATTCCCTTACCTTCCACAGCTCCCTTCACTTTTCTGGAAAGTGTTATACGCTCATTGTTCCGCTGTCCAAGACCAGTTTCAGCTTTTAAATCGATGACAAACTCATCTCCTAGCAACGATATTTGAACCGTGCTTTGTTCTTTGGTATGCGCCATCTCGATCTTTGCGTTGGTTTTCGGATCAAACGCCATTTTGTTGCCGTGTATTTCATAACTCCATTCTATGTTCTTTGACACCAGAAGCGCTTGTTGTTCTTCCTGTATCTCGTTTTTCCTCTCGTTTAACTCGTGCCAGATCTCCCCGACCATGCCCGTCACTTCAGTCGGGTCACCCCGCACCACAATGCGATCCACAGCAGCCTCGATTTCGAGTCTGACGTCACGATCAATGGCTTTCTTTTTCAGTGTATCAATCTGCTTGTGGGAAAGTTGACTGACAGTGTCATTTTCCACCTTTTGAGTTGTACAGGCTTCGGAAAAGCCTTTCTTCAAGGAGTCAACCGCTTTTTCGACACTTGCCTCGTCCTTGCCTGTCACAAACATTTTCACCGAGGAGTTGTTCGCCACACTCGAAATACTGCTGCGTTTTGTTGGTTGCGTGGCAACAATAATCTTCTCTGAAGATGAATCACTACCCGGGCCATCCACAACTTGCACTTCTGCCTGCTTTTGTTGCTCTTGCAAAAAATCCTGCATCATTGGAGTCTGAAATACGACAACACGCACTTTACGAACGGTTTTACAACTCCCACGGAAGTTGTTTAGAGCTTGAAACGTGATTTGGGCCGAGTCTGCTGCCGCCAGACGAAGGCCACCGGTGCCTACACTGGGAATTGAAACGGATCGAAGGTTGTGTGTATCCGCCAGGCGAAGACCAGCTTCCAAACATGTCTGGAGGTGTTTTTTGTCTGAGGAACCTGAAATTATGAAATATCATGAATTAGCTTTGTGATTTTTCCAAACAAGCCCTTAAAGCTCGAGTAAACATTTAATGACATAATACCTATGGAGTAATATTTTAAACCTAAGGATCTTTTACATCAAAACCATAACCGGAATGACAATTAAATTTAATCAAGAGAGGATGAAGGTAAGAGAGGTATGAAGGTATGAAGTTACTTTTAGAAGGTATCGATTTTCTCGCGGATAATGTTACCTCGCGCGTCATGTGGAAGCTTTGTGGAGCTTGCTGGTGAATGCGAAATGAGAAAACGATGATGCGAGAAATTCATGTGTCCGTGATAATAGTTAGAAGGGTATTGAACATAACAAGGAAAGAAAAAAAGCTGGTTATTTCAAACCTAGGATTTGTCTTTGGTTCAAGAAGAATACATTGTACACAGGAACATATAAATGCATTACCATTACCATTACATCTTTCACCGTTTTTAATTTTACAACGGCTAATCATAATCGATCATACACTTTCATAAAAGAAATTGTTTCTCGTGTTTCTTGCAACGAATTTCTTAGTGATATACGTGATAAGAAAGCTAATAGAATGTAGATTTGAATGTCTAAAGAGATTTTAAACTCCCTGGGTCAAAAATATCAAAATTCGTGCTGAGGTTGTGATGGTTGTAATATACACTCTGATTTTTTATAAGAACGTCTAATTTTGGAGCTGAGGCTGAACGTTCTTATATTTTATTGCGATTTTAGGCTGAAGTATACACCACATGTTTTTCAGTAAATCAATGCGGACGTGACCAGGAAACCTATCAAAGTGCATTGCCTGCTGAGATATGGTATCAAGAACTGCTGATTATGACAATTCGAGATGTGTGTCACCATTGTTAATGTTATACAAAACATGACCTAAGTATTTTGGTTAATTTACATTTGTTACCTTGATTTTATATACAGATTAGCAAAATAAAAACGTTCTTAATCGACTCTCAGCCTGAGGAATGTTCTTAATACGTTCTTAAGATTTTGGTTAATCTCAGCCTCAACGTTCTTATAAAAACAGTAAAACAGGTTCTTATAAATAAAAACAGAGTGTGCTCGTCTGTTCAATCGCGGCTTCAATTTCCGACCGCTAAATATAATGTAACACACTTGTATAGAAAAAAGTTTTGTTTCTCGCGTTTCTTGTAAGGAATTTCTTGGCTGCATGCGTGATTAGAAAGCTAATGAAATGTAGATTTCAATGACCAAAGGGATTTTGAACTCACTGAGATAAAAATATCAAAATTCGTGCCGAGGTTGTGATGATTCAGGGGCACCCAACGGATCGTTTCGGTAAATTATCTGTTCGGAAGGCCCTTAATCTCCTACAATTTTCTAAAAGGAATTTTCACCTCGAACGTTCCTGATATGAGAAATTTAACGCCTAGTGTTTTTGGATTGATAAAAATTTGGTTTCGGGTACCGAAGAAAGGTCAGCTAACATTTTCGGAAAGGAAATAAGACCTAAGGTCTTCGAGAAATGGACAAAAATGCCCCAGTCATTTCGAAAAGACTCCATTAAGTTCCCCTAGAATGACCGAACACATAAAAATATTATAGCGCGGCCTAAAATGAACCTACAGAGCTTTAAAGGCACTCCAGATAGCCTAAAATTGCGTTTCAAAGGATTTGAGAGAAAACTGTCGTTGGCGTTTATACTCGTCTGTTAAAATGCGGCTTTCCGGCAATGTTTTGACAGCTAAGTATAATGTAACACACTTGCATGAAAAAAGATTTGTTTCTCGCGTTTCTTCCAACGAATCTCTTAACTACATACATAATTAAAAAGTAAATAGTACGTAGATTTCAATGGCTGAAGGGATTTTGTACTCACTTCGATAAAAATATCGAAATTGGTGCCTAGGTTAATTGTAATGTTTGTATCACGGCTTTCAATTTTCGCCAGCTAATTGTATTGTAATATTCCTTCAAAATTTCCGCCGGGCTCTAAATCAAGTCCTGCCGGAGCGATTCTTTTCCAGTCTGTGTTGTCCTAATAGAGCCACTTTAAACTTGCATTCGTCCACAAAACATGTGTGGGTACCGCTTCCCATACGCATGTTCCTTCATTTTGTTTTAAGATCAATTCGCGAAAGACGAATTTCGTCGGTAAAATTCAGGATATATGATTGGCTATAACTTAACCCTCTTGACACTGGATCTCGCGGGAAATCTAAAAACAACTTCAGAGGGATTGCGGTCTCTGCTTCTTTTATCACCTATATGAGGGATTACCTCTCTTACCTTCATCCTCTCTTGTTCGATTTAATTGTTTAAAAGTTTTAAAGATTTCAATGCCAGTGGCTGAGACATTACATCAGAATACACGCGCAGAATTGAAAGCTACGGTACCTATTTCGGTCCTTTGCAAGATTAACAAAAAGAAAACGAAACAAACCTGGAATAATGTGAATGATGTGAGGAACTGGTAAGTTTCCACCACTTGTCATCACAGCAGTCCCTGCAGTTTGTTTTCCCAGTTGACTGAGTTCTTGTTGGATCTGTTGTCCGCCGGCTCTCAAGATTGCTTTGCTTAATTCTCCAGCCTTGTTCATGTTCATATCGCTGGTGATGATGTTGATAACGGCGTCGCTTGTCTCTTGAGTCAAATCGCCATTTATGACTTCAATACTGAGACCTGTATCCATGGTGACACGTGGTCGGGCTTCACTTTGATTAGGCAACGACAGGTGTCTCTGATGCTCCTGGTGGAATACCTGTAACATTGGAGCTTGGAAAATTACAATTCTGATTTTGCAAATAGTGTTAAAATTTGCGCTAAAGTTGCTGAGAGCTTGGAATATCAGATTCGCTGAATCTGTCGCAGACATTTTATAAGCTCCAGTTCCTATCGCTGGCAAAGAAATGGATTGAACGCCTCTTGATTCTGCAAGGCGAAGGCACTTTTCCACGCACTGCTGAAGGTGTTGCTTGTTTGACGAATCTGGGATTAAGTGAATGATGTGGCGTGCTGCGAGATTCCCACCACTCGTCATTACTGCTGACCCACCAGCTTGCGGTCCCAAACGATTCAACTCATCCTGCACACCGCTGGCCTGTTTGACCGCTTTGCTCAAAGCCCCCGCGTTGTCCATGATCAAATCTTTGCTGATGATATTCACAATGGCGTCAGTCTGTTCACTGCACAAGTCTCCTTGCAAAACTTCAATACGCACACGGTCTGCTGCTGGCCTTGCTGGTATGCCTAGTGTAAATTTATCCATCTCTTCCTCAAAGGCATTGACCAGGGCCTGATCTTGCTGGTACACCACAAATCGGATCTCTTTCAAGGTGGACGAAGGATGAGCCTGGCAAAAGCCAATGGTTTCTTCTAGCATGATTCTAGATGCGTCATTTGGTGGGAAGCTCAATTTTCCGGTTCCTACGACAGGAAATGCAATGGACGTCCCTGTAAGCTGCTCACACTTCTTAAGGCATTTCTGAACGATGCTCCGCAAAACCTTGAAGAAAACAAAATGAAATTGTAAAAGTGGACATTTTAGGAGTTTAACTGAGTTAAGACGATTCTACAATAATAATATGATGTATTTTTAAACGATTAAAATCGTTTTCTTTAACGACAACAGCAAGAAAAGTATGTCGTGGGCTTAGAAACTTCACCCGTTTTCCCTATGACTCTAAACTACTAACAATCTCTTACTACAGGGTCGTGAGGGTGCGTTTACTGTTATCCGATCTCCCTCGAGTATACAAGGTTTGGCTGACGTACTTGTGAAGGGATAAACGATGAACCTTGGCACAGTTGGAACTCAAGTTGCCGCCATTACTACTCAACAAGCGAATGAAAATGAACCAGCTGTTCCTCCGAATCCAACTTTGCCCCTTCCTACTCATCGGTTGCGGATATTTTGACATTTCATTTCACTTCGTCGCTATTTAGGTGTTATTGACATAGATTTAATATTCTTGGAGTTATGAAGGGGAATCCACCATCCCCTCCCCAAGCCACAGAAGAGGAGAAAAACCCGCTCAAAATAGGGTATAACTTACTCTTAGCTTCTAGTTCGATCTTTTACAACACTGACAAAAACACAATTTTGTTAAACACTCACTGTTTCACCCTTGCCTCCGTTCCATTCGCTGCATTTAGTATGAATCACGTGATCGCAAGCCAACTTGAACCCAGGCGTCACCATAATGTCACCAGTGTTTAGGAATGGATGTAATGGTTTTAACATCCGTCTCATTTCCTCTCCACCCGCAGTGATGATCGCTTGAGAGCATGCGTCTTGTGAGCTAACCAGTATGTCAACCTGCAATAAGACAGAGTTGATCATCAAATACATTGATCTTCATCTTTCGTGTGTCTTACATGAGGCTTAAAGGCTTAAAGTTGTATCTGTGAGTGATGACAGTTAAGCCACCTATTTGAGGTAGAGCTTATTTTTTTTTTTTTTATTCCTGACTTGATATTGTTTAAAGGATCTTATACAAGGGTTGATGGGAGGGAAGAAAAATAGGAAAAAAACCTCTTCTTTACTCCTTCCTACCAACCCTCATCCTTCCTTATCACGTGGATTCCCCATACTGAGGAAGCATCAGTCGATTTCATACGGGTATCACGCACGAATTACCTACAGAGTGCTGTGTCAAGCCCATAATTTTCAGCGACCAAGTCCATAGAAATGAGTGTTAAGCCAAAACCTTAGCAATCACATGGGGCTAATTTTAGCAATTGAATACGACATCAACAAATCCACGTTATTTGTAAATGATAACAGATCATACAGGTTTAATTGCAATGAAGAAGGTCTTGAGAATGATGTATTATTCTAGAAAGTGACACAGGCAAACTCGGGAAAAAGAAATCCGAGTGCCCCTATCAGGAGTCGAACCTAAGACCTTCCAATTACTAGTTCGGATGCCCTACCACTGCTTCGACTCCTGATAGGAGCACTCGGATTTGTTTTTTCTGAGTATCCATGTGTCACTCTTTGGAATAATAAATCATTCTCATTCATTCACATATACCATCACATTTATTTCATATAGCACACGTTCGACATTCAAATCCTAGCAGTATGCAGGATATTTGTCCCATGCACCTAGTTTAATGGTCTTAGCTCCCCCGACTCTCCTGTAGCTCAGTTGTAGAGCATCCGAACTAGCAATCGGAATGTCTTAGGTTCGACTCCTGATAGGAGCACTCGGATTTGTTTTTTCCCAAGTATGCTTGTGTCACTTTCTAGAATAATGCATCATTCTCATTCATTCACCAGGCTTAAAATATACCATCACAGTTACTTCAGAAAAAGGTCTTGAAACTTAAATATTGCTGTTTTTAAACCCATAGCTAATGAATCACAATGAAGAGTTTAGAACTCTAAGCAAAAACACGCTGTCACCATTGCCAAACGCCGGAAAACCTACAACCGCTCCCAAGGGAAAAGAAATGAGCGCACAACTAACATCGAGGTTGGTTAAAGTTAGCTCCTGATATGAAATACACAAGAGCATGTCTGCCCTGATTGGCTAATGTGTACTGTATGCGGCCTTGTAATGCATTTTAGTGTTCACCTCAACCCCAAACCAAGCAAGAAATTGCCTGGAAAATCAGGACTTGGTGAAAGCCTCAAATTTTCCACGAAAAGTAAACAAATTAGGATATCATTTACTGGAACTTACCTTCTCAGTCTGGATGTATCCAGCTCGCCACGAAAGTTTCTGTCCATTTGCTGTGACAAAGGCAGAGGGACCAGTCTTTAGTAGAACTGCTAATTCCTCCTCCTTCTCCTCCTTCTCCTCTTCCTTCTCCTCCTTCTCCTCCTCCTCATCCTCATTATCATCATCATCATCATCATCATCACCATCAGCAGCATCATCATGGTCATCGCCATCGCGCTCACGGTCTTCATAATCGTCGTCATCATCACCATTTAAAGCATCGGGTTCCACACCTGCTCCTGTATCGCGAGAGCGCATGTCATGTTCCTTCTTGTCCCAGCTCGTCTGGACTTGGATTGCGCATGCATGGTCATTTTCCACCGATTTTACCAGACGATCGCCTTTCCCGCTGGAAAAAAATTTCCTCAGGCCCGGTTGTTTTATTTCAAACTTCGTTGAATTGATACCAGCTACAAGAATGTCAAGCTTTCTTCTTCCACGTTCAAGCCCTCCTTTTTTGCCAGAAATGACAAAATCGTCATCACCTTTTCCCTTCTGAATCTTGACTTCAAAATCTGCAAGTTGAGTTTCAATGGAGTGCAAGTCTTCCTGACGAAGCTCATTGACATACCTTATGAAAAGTTTAGAAGAACAAGCAAATCGCTCCGTTCGAATGTAGTTGTCTTCTAAGTAAGCCTCCAGTTCCTCCCGCGCTTTCATCACGTCTTCGCGAAACCCAGCAACGAAGGTATCGCTCCCGTTATTCCGATACACACGAACACTCTCTCTAGTGTTAAGTGCATCGCAAATTTGACACCATTCCGGCGTTTTCAGTACATCCTGGCTCCTCTGATCCACGCGAACTTTCTCCTCTAACGTTAATTTGCTCACAAGACTCTCGGCCTTGTCCGCTTGCGCAGCTGACGTCCCCATAATCCAGGCCTCGTTATCATTCACGAAGAAGACAGCTTCAACGTTGGTTTTTTCAAACTCACATTTCACCCTCTGTAGACCCTTGTCTGTCCCTAGGACCTGTGGGATGTTCTTTGATACATCTAACTTCTTTTCCACCATCTCCATTTCCAGTTTGTCAAACTTCATTGTCGCTTCAATGATCTGCAGTGGCAGTCCTTCAAAACAGACTTTCCCGGCTTCAATGTCCAATTTTATCTCCAGTTCTTTGTTATCCTGTTTAAGCTTTTCTGCAAAATTTAATTTTTTAAACAAAATCAAGCGTTCTTTTGCAGTGGTTCTCGTTAACTTCCCATACGTTTTTCTGGTTTCTTGACGGTATATCTCCTCTAATTTTTCTTTTAACTTATCTTCATGTTTTTTAGCATCTGAGCTCAAGGAAACAATTCTTGCAACAAAAGAATCTTTAATAAGTTTCACCAGCGGTGGGTCATTTCCAAAGCATGCGCGAATGTTAGGTAACTGAGTCTTCACGGCTTCCCAGAAATCTTTGTTGACCTCAACATCACAGGTCGGAAATTGACCAAGATAGCTTTGGACTTCTTTAATGCTCTCCGACTGCCAAGAATCCCTTTCATCTTCTCCACGATACACTATAACAGCCGTTTTATTGTTTGGCTTCCAGTTTATTTCACTCTTCTTCACAGCCAATGCCTGTTTTAGTTGATCATGCCGTGATGTAGTTGTGACGAACTCCATTACATCCGGGTCCACAGCCATGTGCACTTGCTGTGTTTTAGGTTCTGACCGCTGACTCACTGGAGCTTTATTTGTGGTGTCTGCAGTTAATCCCTGGCCAATTGAGTTGTCTTGTTCGTTGTCGTCTTCTAGAGACTCCTGGAAGATTCTGAGCGAAAGCTGAGCTTTGCGAAATACATATGGTTTTTCTTGCTGTCTGGCTAGGACCCTCTCCATATCTGAGAACAAAGTATAGAATGATTCTAAATGTCGCGTTTGTCTTTGGGAGAGGTTGCCTAGATAACAGTTTCTACGTAAACCGGCGAATTCCCAGGTGAAAGTCCTAAGGCCGTTACAATCTTACAAAGTCTTTTAAGAAGGACAATTTATTGCAGAAAAAATCGACTGAAGAGAGCGACATGCACTGCACAAAATACATCAGTAATTTTAAGATTCCTCTCTGCCAAGATGACGCCAACTGGCAATATCATTGCTATTATGCTAAAATGCCTGGGGGTTTGTGCTTCCTGAACTTTGTTCGGTCATCCTGATTTTGCAGATCACCTTAATGTTGCTGAGCCAAATAATTTAATGCAAGCACATGATTGCGCGTTAGCGAAATCCAAGCTGGAAAGCAAGAAAATCCATCAGGAATTTTGGGAAAGAGGATAACAATCGTTATTTTCCTTTAAAGGTAGATTTCCACTGTCGCATACAGACGTAAACTTAGCTGGTTTTATGTGCGTAAAGCCAGCTAAATCGACGCCTGTACGCACGTAAAATTTACGCGACAGTGGAAATCCACCTTAAAACGTGGAACGGAGGGGAGTGCGACTAAAGATATATGCAAAACGTTCATAATGGCTTGGGAAATGCTTGAGGTTCGGGCTCCGGTGAATGGCTTGCACTCTCGATCGTCAACTGACTTTTATATTTTTGTATCTAAATGAGTTCACTAAAATTGGTTAAGCTGTTGTGGTCTCCCGGTCAACACACCAGTTGTCATTTTTCTTTTCTTTTTTTTTTCTTTGCCCGTAGACAAGCTAGGCAAAATAAAACAACTGAAAAATGATAATCACTACACGTTTTTCGAACTTTTCTCATGAAGCCTAATTTTAAAACAATTTTTCATTCTGTAACTTCGACAATACACACATTGTAAAATCAAATAGAAGAAAGATCCTCGCATTTACTATGCATCTTAAGCAGTTTCGAAAAGAAAGCCTAAAAAAAATTCAGGCTTGAACGGGATTCGAACCCATGACCAGTCTGCGATGCCGGTGCAGTGCTCTACCAACGGAGCTATCAAGCCAACTGGGAGCTGGTCATATTATGAGTTCGTTATATACCCGTGAAGGATGAATAAATAGATGTAAATATATGAAAATATATTTTGAACTGCGGATGGAAGATCAAATAGAAGAAGGATCCTCGCACTGCGAGGACCTTTCTTCTATTTGATCTTCCATCCGCAGTTCAAAATATGTTTCATATATTTACATTTATTTACACATTGTGAAGTTAAACAATGTAAGCTTCTCTTTGCTCCTCGCCCAAAAAGTTTAAAATTTTGAGCTAAATTTCTTACCTCTTCGATCTTGAAACACGACCACAGCTCGACCACTTTTAGGCTCAAACCGTACCCTTTCCACAGGACCCCCACTGTTTCTTTTACTTTCAAAGTACAGCAAAATGGCATCATAAGTAGTATCATCAGAAAGGCCGCTGACTAAAATGCTTGAACAAACAGGAACTCGTTCAATAGAAACCTGAGCAGAGTCCAGGCCCCTTTGCTCACCTCTCTTTTTGATTTCGCTGAAATCTGATGAATAATGAAAACAATAATTAAATCGCCTATAACAAGATTCTTTTCCTATTTTAGGTCTTCAGAAACAAACTACATGTAGGACAGATAGGGGTCACCCATGGTATCCTAAACAGAACCAGGTTTACAATAGCCTGGGTCTCGCAGGCTAGCGTTACAATTCAAGCGAGGAAATTCCTTGGCAAAGACCTGCTTATTAATCAACGTTTTATAATTTTTCGTTCATGTTAGGATACCAATCAGCTTCCCAAGGTCGAAGTAATATCAAATAAACGCTGGACCTGGGAAAAAAACGTGGGTTTACTCCTAAATCGCCTTTGAGGATACAGAAATGCGGGGAGACATTTGCCCATTCACTGTTAAACTTCCAAGGACTCCTCAATTACTTACTTGTTATCTGTTCAGCCATAGTGACAAGAGCTTTGCCTTTACCCAACATTGCTACTTCCTTTACTTCCTCTCCGCTCTTTGCTTCAATGAAGTTCCGCACGCCTTCGTCGGTTGTAGATGCACTCAGGCCTCGTATGACTAATTTATTCCGTTCAAACCGCGATTCATCCTCTTCATTTCCTCTCCTCTCAGGGAGTCGATCGACCTCCACACTTGACAGGCTCTGTGCTCGTCTCATTCCTCCACGACCCTGCTCTCTGTTAGCACCACTGCCAGGTCTCTCACGATTCGCTTGATAACGTATGTTTAAGTCATCTCCTCCACGGTAGTTGTGACTGGGTTGGTCTCTTCCTCTTCGCCCTTGAGCGAACTGAAGCCGCCCATCATCTTGATACCTTAGCAGAGAAAATCCAAATTCGTCGTCCTCCTGTAAATTGTCAACCCTTCCTCTGTTGTCCCAGTCTTGGTACATATCCTCTCGATATTCTTCATAAACGTGAACAAAACCGCCTCTAGATCTCCCTCTGGCTACCCCTCTCGGTCTTCTACGGGGTTTGGGTTTGATCTTTGGTGGATTCCCTCGACCGTTCCAGTTCCCACGTCCTCCTGGCGGCCGCCGTGTATAATCGTCACCTTGACAACCAAAACTCCAATTTTCTTGAAAGCCATCTTGCTTATCTCTTTGACTTTGAACAAAGCCGCCTCTATATCCCCCACTGGGTCCTAGTCCTCGTCTTGGCCTTCCTCTAAAGCCTCCTCGCCCCGTTGGACCTTGATGGCGATATAGTTGGTTGCCATCCATTTGCTCTTCATTTTTGTCAAAACTTTTTTTACTCCATTTTGGTTGTTCTTGTTCTCCCTTTAGTTCATTTTCTTGTCTGTTATTTTTCTTTGTTCTTTGCCTGCCTTCTTCGTCTTCTTGAAAACTTTGTTGCTCAGCATCTGCTCTGCGCTTTTCCATTCCATCCCAGTTGCTTCCCAGTGCACGTTTTACTGAGTTAAATCCAGCACTGGGCGCTTGAAAATCTCCTCCGCTCCTTAGAGTTTTCTCAGCAACACGACACTTCGGTTTCATTGGAACTTTTAACTGGTCTTGTAGGTTTTCCATGTCTCGAAATTCCTGTAAGCGCTGAATTGCTATCTCCATGTTTCCTTTCACATCAGCGGCACAAAGTGTTCGTTTAATAAGGACCTTTGGTAAACTGAACATTTCTTTAAGCTTTTTTAACTTTCCTTCTAGCTCATCTGGATCCATCTCTTCCTCTTCTATCTCTCTGAAAGCAGACGTTGCTTCATCTTCACAGTCTTTGTCTTCGCTGCCTTCTCCCTTGTTTGCGTCATCTGAGTCGTTAAAATGCCTGACAACGAAATCTAAGTCGTCTCCCGAAAAAACATCGTCCTCCTCCTTTGATAAACAAGGGAAGTCTTCTTCGAGGTTTTCCAACTTTTCTTCAAGCTCATCTGGATCCATTCCTTCGTCTTCTATCTTGCTGGAAGCAGACGTTGCCTCATCTTCACACCCATTGTCGTTGCTGCCTTCCCCTTTGTTTGCGTCATCCGAGTCGGCTGAACGGCTGGAATCTGAGTCATCTCCGGAAGACTCTAGCAGTCTTTTGTAGCCCCCGTAATCTTGTGCAAAATAACAGCAACGTTTAATCAGTTTAATCTAACTTTACGAAACATCTGCAGCTTGTGACAACCAAGCAACGCTTGTTGTTTTGTACGTGACGGGTTGAAAACATCCAAGTCATAATTTGGCTTACATTCACACTCAGAACCTGAGTGGTTCACCGATTTACCTACCAACATAAGTAGGGGTTAAAATTTCAATATCATGACCTAGGAGAATTTCTACTTCCCCCAAACCCACCGGCCCACAGGAGCGTCGCTTCAATATAATCAAAGGCACCTGGAGCCAACTCGTGAACGCCAAAGTAAATAGTGGTAGCCGTAAAGCAGTGCTCTCATGAAACTTCGCTATAAGGATTCGTGGACACCTTGCCGCATTGCGGGAATGCGGTATAAAGTTATTTGGTTATCTAGAAAAACAATTAAATTTCGATTAATTGTACACGCATTCTGATCCCTTTCGATACGTGAAGCAACGCAGAGGTGTTAATGTACGTTCTTTTGATGGTTTTACGTGGTTTTCAACCGACAAAAAAAGCATTCAGTTTTTTCTCCAAGAACCTTCGTATTTGTGTTTTCCTTGCGTCGTATTCTTGCCGAATAAAATTGATACATGTGGAAAATTTTTGTTGTCTAGCGCATGACCGAGAGACGTGTAAATCTTGCCTCTGTTTCCAGCATGGTTATTCCTTTCTACGTTAAAAAAACCCAGCTACTGTAAGCGTTTTATAACGTTGAAAGAAGCTGTGGCGTGCGTAAGCAAATTTTCAATGTTTACGGTTGTTCCGGAGAATCGATCTTATCGCTCACACTGGACCCCGAATGAAATTTATTGCGAAGGTTTAGTTTCTTATTTCACCCTTAACCTTTCACCCACGGAATTGCTTAACGTTTACATTTTCCCGTCGGGGATAGAAATGCGTGAAGTGTTGTGTTCGGCTGTATGTAAATTCAATGTTGCGTTGCCATAGTTTACGGGCCCGATAAAAACCCGAGAGACGTGAGTGTTCTAGAACTTCGATGGAGACCAACACTAGCTGTATACATCAGGCGAGTGTTCTTGAGGATATTTCTTTTAATTTCGAACTCCAACAGCTAAAGGAAGAAAGAAAGTTAAGCTTCCCGCGAGAGTACGCCATATCTGGTGAATGTTTTCAGCACTGCGCACGAGCGATAGTTTACGGCTGAGTGAGTGACCAATGGAACGATTGCGGTACTTCATGTAGAAACACTTACATTGTTCTGAATTATCAGAACAACCACCAGCAACTGCCCTACCCTTTAACCTAATAAGTTTTACATTTTCTCCCCACAGTGATAACTCGTTCATTGCGCAAGTGAATTCACGAATTAAAAAGGACTTTCTCTATCGTATAGTAAGCATCTGGAACAATCTTGACAACTCTCTAAAATACCTCAAAATCGATCTTTGAAATCCTTCTTTGAAAATTTCCTTCAAAAATGAATTCATTACTCACTTTTTGGACAGCAATGTTCTCTTCTAGTAGTAAAAATAACTTTAGGTTAAACATTTTAAATACAGTATTTTGTATTGTCACTGAAAAGCCCAACCAGGGGAGTGTCCAAGCAGATAATTATAAAGCTATCGTATTGTATTATATTTATGCACGTGCGCATGCGCATGGGCCTACAACTGAAATCTGAGAATTGTAATATGTTTTTTATTGCCTGAAGATGTTTTATCGTTTTTTGGCCGGCTTACATATTCTACGCATCTTAGTAATGTGACGTTCACCATGCAAACCCCTAGATTTCTAATCCCGGTTGGTCTTGTAACACTGTTAACATACCGTAATGGTTCGATTTAGCGCCCTCGTTCCAATAAGCGTCCCCTCCGTAATTAGCGGCTTCCCCCTCCCCCTCGAATGTGCTTTTGTTAACAAGCGCCCCAATTCTAATAAGCGCCCTTATTGCCTAAGCCCCAGCATTCCAATGTTTAGCACCCCTCTCCAACAAGCAGCTTAACTCGAGGCGAAAATTGAACGAATTGCCGTTCAGGCGTGAACACAGGCCTGTCTGAATAAATTTTTCAATTGAGAAAGCTTCTTGTCTGTTTATCTGTATGTCTTGATTCACGGAATTTCTTCACTACGCGATCTTATGTAAACCATGGGAGAGCCAATCCATATCTGTTACTGTCGCCTGTGTACTGTTTTTTTTTTTATATACAACTTCAATAGTAACTAGCTTCACTCACCCATTTTCCTAAATCTTCCTGGTCTTTCTATTCGCTAACCACGTGTACTCTCAGAGGGTCGAGAAGCACAAGTCATCGCGCAGTTTTGTCATCTACCAGAGCTTGACAGATGTCATGTAAACATTGCTTTAACTGTTCTTTCTCCGTTATATTCAGGTTTATATTAAAATAGAAAGTTCAAAGACAGATAGTTGACTTTTCCTATTCGTCCTGTCAATTGGCCAAAGTACCTCTAATCTAATCAATCATACCCTAGTCATAATTTATATTAACCATCCTTTTGTCCCAATTTTGGCATTGACAAGAGCTGTTCAGTTTGCCCCTCTGCATTTTATTCAATATTGTTTTTTTACTGCAATATTCGACAAAAATAAAGTAGTAGCCACATGCAGTCACAGACTGCCTTTTATTTTTAAAAAGCGCCCCTATTGCCTAAGCGCCCTCATTCCAATAAGCGCCCCTATACTGTTTCAGTGATAGCACTGTTAGTGTACATGTACATTGAGGTTAACCGCTCTTCTTTTCATAAACAGTAGTCTTCGAATCGGACTTAGAAGATGCTGCACCTGAAAGCTCTGTTATGTTCAGTCCATGCAAGGGACACTGACGCTATCGATGTTGAATAGACTAGCTGTGGTTTTCAAAATTCCCCACCATTAAGTGAATATTCACTGGATATTTGTTACTTTTACAGTTTCTGTTATTGTTCCTTTTAAACTAAAGATCAAAGATTTGCTTCTTACATTTGACTCTTTCTCAGAGTTGTAATTAGTTTGGAGCAAGTTTAGCAATTTCCTTTGCGAGTTTGTGTTCAAGTCTTCAGATACCGGGTTTAGAACGTATCGCTCGGCGATTAGCTAAGGTTGATTAGCTAGGGTCGTATTAAACCTTGCCAGTATAAGTCGTTTTATAGGGGGAGCAAGGATGGCGTAGGGGGAGAGCACTCGCTTCACACCAGTGCGGCCTGGGTTCAATTCCCCGATTGCGTTTGGTGTTGGTTCTCGTCCTTGCTCAGAGGGGTTTTTCTCCGGGAACTCCAGTTTCCCTCTCTTCTCAAAAACCAATTGCGCAAGAATTTCTCTTGCTATTAACATTAAACTACTTTAAGTAAATTACTTCCAACAAAACCTATCGAGTTACAACTTTCTGTTTCTTTTACAACCTCGTTCCCAGGGTCTCTCCTCTTCACGCTCCCGGCCTGGGACGTGAAGAGGAGAGACCCTGGGAACGAAGTTGTTTCTTTTATAGCAAATGGTCGCTGCACTTCCTTCAGGGACAAAACCAGTTTCGTTTCCGGCTTAGCTTCTTCTGGGTTTGGTGTCAAATCACTTCCTGTACACACGAACACTAACAGGGCCTGAAGGTATTATTACAAGTCGCATATCGTTAATTGTAAATAGTAGACAGTAAAATTAACAGACTAAGCACGTTGAAACTTTTTAATACTAAACCCACAAGATACCCCAACCAGTCAATCAATCCATTTTGCAAACCTTGATATGCTTTTCATGATAGTTTCAAGTTTGTTCTTTATCTCCTGGTAGTTTTCAGATGTGAGTCTCATACAGTTTCGTTTTCAATGAACCCAGAAAAGTAACAACATCAGCAAGAAATTCCAGTTAGATTCACTTACCATAACCATCACTGTCACTGTCCATTTCTTGTAAGTTGCTGTAGTACTTCAGTATTTGAAAACAACGAACTCTGTAAATGAAATAATAATCGGCACTATATAAGTAAAAGTTAGTACCTCGAATTTAAGCAAAATTTCGAATTTTGGCGCTGAAAGAAAAGATACCAAATAATTTAAATAAGTCTTTTCTTTAGGCGAAAACATGACTCGTTCTCCGATTTAAAACTATGGTTCACCATTTTACTTCAACTCTATACAGAATATAATTGTCAAATGAACACATCTGGCTTACTTTGTATGTCATCTTCCACCATACCATTATCAATGATCTTGCTTTCGAGATTCAGAATAAACTACGTGGTTTTTATATCGTTAAAACCTTTTTAATTCATTAACTGAAGTGGTAGGGTCTAATGGCGCTGTTAGGCGGCAATGTTTGTTGCAACTTGCTTCGTAATTTTGTTGCGACACAAGTTGCACGTTGCCTAATGTAACATGATCTCAAATGAACATGTCTCGCAGTTTTTTCTTGCCGAAATCGTTGCGAGAAGTAGAAGTCGGTTCTACTTATTGCACCAAAAACGTTGCGAGACATGTTCATTTCAGGGCATGTTACAGTAGGCAACGATTCGTGCAACTTGTGTCACAATGGCGCAACGAAATTGCGAATCAAGTTGCCAAAAAAATTGCCTAGTGTAACGGCGCGTTTTAACTACTTTGGAGTGACCAATCATATGCAAAATCACACTACACAAATAATTACTGTTATAGCTTATGGTTTTTTTCTCTCTCATCTGGTTGTTTTTTTTTCGAACACAATAACCATTAATTCCAAAAATATTTCTAGTCTTCATGGTCTGCTTAGTTTGACGGTAGTGCTGAAATCGGTAGTTCTCACTTTCACATATCATTTGTGGAACCAGGAGCCATAATCAGGGATAGAGACCGTAAGCGTGGGGTCCACGCAACCCCATGTGTTGTACCAAAAAATATATTTTAACAAAGAAATGCGCCACCCTTCACGTCATAAACCCTCTCGAATTATTATGGCTGATTGTGGCTCCCGGTGGAGCTAACCACTTCTGGCTCAGTTCTCAGAAAACGGCGGAGGCCGGACTGGGAACTAGCTATACTGGAAGTATTACACTGTATATGGTGTTCTGGTTCAGTAGACGTCAATGTGACAGGAAATGCAGCAGAAATCTAACTGTTTTTCGTGAGGCAAGCGAGTGTGTTACTTTTGGAGACTCGTGGCTAGCGTGTTAAATTAAAATTTCTAAGTTTGTGCATGTGGTGTGTCAACATGCAATCACATCTTGAATTGGCCAGAGGGAAGACATGGCTCAGTGAATTTCGAAGCTTTTTGCAGACGGTTTGTATGTTTGTTTATCAGAATAATAATCTTCAAAAAGTCATCAACACCATAAACGTTATCTTGAGACGTATAAACTAAAAATTTAGTACTTCGTCAGTGGGTTTGGCCCAGTTTCTAGGCAGATATAATGCTTTAATGTCGAGTTTTGCATTTTTCTCTTCATCGTTGATCTTGCTTTCCGAGAATTTAGACTAGGGAATTTAAGAAAACACGACCACAACGCTAACAAAAACGTACGTCGTTTGAAAATATAAGCTCTTGTCACTTGCATTTCTTCGCGATTTTTGCAATTCGTTCAATTTGTACAACATGTTCGAACTATCCAGTAAAAGAACAGGCCAGGTTGGAACGGCATTCAAATTGACGGAGAGGAATAAAAACATTACCGCCATGCTCACGTTCTCCACCAAACCTTGAATCTGGTCATTTCACGTTGTTGTTTGGCTGAGTACGTACAGCATAGAAATGAAACAAACTTTATAACGCACGTTCAATGTCGTTTTTTTTCATATTAAATCTTATTGTTTTGCGACGTTCTTGTTGACGTCGTCGCCCGGCCATTGTATACATAGCTTCTTAATTAAATTCTCCACTAAATTAATAAGAAGTCTTCATGTTTGTAATAGGTCGATTTCATGAACTGAGTTGTCTCAGTGGTCCGGATGAACCTTATTTTCTAGTACTTCACGAGGTAACAGGTGAGCCTAGCTTGCTCTGGCTAAACGATGTAGAAGTTTTTGTTTACCCAAAAACGGATCCCAGAAATGCCTCTGGGTCCAGTTGTTCAAAGTCCAATTAAGCTAATCCTGGGTCAACGTGAACTTTGATTTGAGTATATTTGACTAATCCGTAAGGAATCGTCCAAAAGATTTTTGTCCCTTAGTTTTGCCTAAGACTTTCCTTAACCGTTAACTTAAAATGAGCCTTTAAAATCATCTTTAATGAGCGAGATGAAAACCTCGGTTAACTTTTAATCGTTGATTAATTTTTATCGGCTTTCGAACAACCCGGCCCTGGTGGTTTCACTTTCGTTTATCAATGCTTCATCCTTCTCTCCGTCCGATTCAAGCGCTAGCAGCTTATGATTTTCTATCGCTCTATATGGTACACACAAATTAAGATTGGCCCAATGAAATTACTGAAGATTTGGACCGATAAAACCATCTGAGAATTTTTAGTCCATTTTCAGCATTAATTAACTTAGCAAGGGAACTCAAACATGTAAATCAAGAGAACTCACCTACGATTGATTAGCTACTGACATGGATTTCAAAAGACACTCTTTGAAACGATGAACCAAACCGGAGCAGTCCAGTCTTTCATCGACTTGAGTTTGGTAGTTTTCACTTCAGATTCTTGGAACTAACCTCTTCCGGTTTTCATGCAAAAGCCGGCACTCGTTCACACCGGCTCGCCAGTAATTAGAAGTATGCTCATTCATATACCAATTCATTAGCAGATCTTTATTAAAAACAAGTCCCTCGGGGTGGGGCGTGATTACGAAGCTTCTCGAAGCGCGCGCGTTTTCCTTGAGTGGCTTGTCCTAGTGTCATTTAGAAGATTTTCGGGTATTTATTTGATTTATGGGCGAGGGGGATTGGATACGAGTCAACCAAGGCACGTGGGGGGTTATGGAAAAGTGATCGTGTCGAACGAAAAATAGCGTTTTGCAAAGGCAGTAAGAATTGCAAAGAGAAATTATAAAGCACACCCAAAGATTCAGGGAAAGTTTTACACAAAAGCTGTGAAAATGCTAGGTTAATCTTCATAACCCTTTGTCGGAAATCTATTGCGCATGCCCAGTGATAAGTGTATCGCAAGTAGCGTATGTTGGCCAAAACAGCTCAAACATTTGACAAAGAACTCCTTCTTTAACGTGAAACCCCTCATAGAGCAGCGCAAGGAGAATATGAAATGGTTTCTCCGGAGAAAAACAAACTAGAGTCATTTTTTTAGCAATTTCTTCAAAATTCACAGGAACTTGTAACTATGAAAATTGGCCAACTTCTTCAAGTTGCAATCCGTTTCCATCAATGCAGGAGCCCATTAATGGGCTCCTGATCAATGTCATCCGCAAGCAAAAAGGATTGATACTAGTTTCTTTGCCCTAGTAGGGTTATATCTAACAAAATTGAACCATTATTTTAATGTTCCCATCCATACAAATATGTTTTTTTTCCCAATGCAAAGCGTAACAATATAGAACACCGCAGTGTTGTTTCAGATACTGCAGGCTCAATTTCCTCATTCCCAGTGTCCTCTCTTGTAGTATAGAAAAGATCCTGGGAACGAATTGCCTCTGTTGTTTGATCGTGTTTTGCTGGACCCGTTTGCTGCAGTTTCACGGATGGGTCCAAGAACGCATAGACGAAGTCGTTTCACAAACAAGGTTACTCAGAGAGATGCCAATAAAACTAAACACAACAAATCTCTTAAGAACAAACTTAGAGATGTGCAGAGGTTGCTCAAAAAGGTAAGAAATGGCAAACTATACGAGATTACTAACTACACGTGTGTGCACATGTTTGAGTAGACCTTGAGATTCAAATGTGGTACTTTTCATCGTTTTCAACTAGCAGTGAAGCAGTTTATCATTGTCGTTTTTATCAGGGAAGTATGCATTGCACGTGCCAGGCTGTACATAGATCTAGCTACTCAGTGGCAATTGTTCAAAAATTTCTACTGTAGTAAATTATGAATCCGATAAATTACTGAAATTACATGACTATTTAATAAGTTATTTATAAAAGCCAACTAACTCCAAAATATCGCTTACACGTTTATAAAAGCCGGAGCGACTGCAGAATACCCGGCCCACTAAATATCTTACTTGAAAAAGGAGTGCTCCCACAGTCCCAGAGTCGATGAATATTTTAATGAAGTGAGTAAAACAAGTGCTCCCGCAGTCCCAGAGTCGATGGATATTTAAATGAAGTGAGTAAAACAAGTGCTCCCGCAGTCCCAGAGTCAATGAATATTTTAATGAAGTGAGTAAAACAAGTGCTCCCGCAGTCCCAGAGTCGATGAATATTTTAATGAAGTGAGTAAAACAAGTGCTCCCGCAGTCCCAGAGTCGATGGATATTTAAATGAAGTGAGTAAAACAAGTGCTCCCGCAGTCCCAGAGTCAATGGATATTTTAATGAAGTGAGTAAAACAAGTGCTCCCGCAGTCCCAGAGTCGATGAATATTTTAATGAAGTGAGTAAAACAAGTGCTCCCGCAGTCCCAGAGTCGATGGATATTTAAATGAAGTGAGTAAAACAAGTGCTCCCGCAGTCCCAGAGTCGATGAATATTTTAATGAAGTGAGTAAAACAAGTGCTCCCGCAGTCCCAGAGTCGATGGATATTTTAATGAAGTGAGTAAAACAAGTGCTCCCGCAGTCCCAGAGTCGATGAATATTTTAATGAAGTGAGTAAAACAAGTGCTCCCGCAGTCCCAGGGTCGATGAATATTTTAATGAAGTGAGTAAAACAAGTGCTCCCGCAGTCCCAGAGTCGATGGATATTTTAATGAAGTGAGTAAAACAAGTGCTCCCGCAGTCCCAGAGTCGATGAATATTTTAATGAAGTGAGTAAAACAAGTGCTCCCGCAGTCCCAGAGTCGATGGATATTTTAATGAAGTGAGTAAAACAAGTGCTCCCGCAGTCCCAGAGTCGATGAATATTTTAATGAAGTGAGTAAAACAAGTGCTCCCGCAGTCCCAGGGTCGATGAATATTTTAATGAAGTGAGTAAAACGAGTGCTCCTGCAGTCCCAGGGTCGATGAATATTTTAATGAAGTGAGTAAAACAAGTGCTCCCGCAGTCCCAGAGTCGATGGATATTCTAAATGAAGTGAGTAAAACAAGTGCTCCCGCAGTCCCGCAGTCCCCCAGTCCCAGAGTCGATGAATATTTAAATGAAGTGAGTAAAACGAGTGCTCCCGCAGTCCCGCAGTCCCGCTGTCCCAGAGTCGATGGGTACTTAAATCTAAGCTTGTTTCGGCTCATGGATTTGCTTGTTTTGGTTCATGGATTAAAGAACGAGTTATATTCATATGTAGCGTGCTTGCTTCGGTTCATGGATTAAAGAACGAGGTATATTCGTGTGTAGCGCGACGACTGCGGGAGCAGCTTTAAAGAACAGGACTGCGGGACTGCAGGAGCAGCTTTTCAAGTAAGATATTTGGTGGGCCGGGTATTCTGCAATCTAGCCTAAAAGCCAACTAACAGTCAGACCTGCCAACTCTCCCAGTTTTCCCGAGATGAAATAAGAAATCTCCCGAAAATATCTACCCTGGCCTTTTTCAAATATTTTCATTAATTTCGTATTTGCGAGATATCGAAAAGGAAAATAAAAGAAGAAGTGGATTTAGTGCTCTTATTTGAGCTTTTCTCAATCGGAAAACATAAAACAGAGCAATCAAATTATATTTAATGAGTATTGTCGTTGGTCTGAAATCAACCAATCAAATTGCAGAATTCATGGTAGGTAAATGCTGTTCTAACCGATAGACGTTGGGAACATTCTGATGGTGTAACAATTGCGTATTTTCTTTTCTTTGGGAACATTCGAATTGTATAATGATCATGCCTTTTTTTGCTGGGTTGAGCAGGTACCGTGTCTGGCATTGTTACATATCTCCAGGTGCCAGTTGTTTAAAGAGCAGATAAAGTAAAGTAAAAGTAAAGTGATAACTTTATCCAGTGGATAGGCATTAGTTGGAGTACACTTTATCCACTGGATAGCAACTTACCTGCTGGATAAGTTATCTCTGGCTGCTTTGAACAATCGAGTCCCCTAAAAACAACTGTGTGGGAGGTTAGGTCAGGTGTGCCTGCCTGACTGGAATGATGATTTGATGTCAGGGTATTTAGCTTACACAGTAAACTGTGGACACATAGTTTTAACATTATTTTTATGATGAAAATTATAAAGTACACCTGCGGTAAAATAAGGATAAGCTGTTATAGACAATAGCTGAACTTACAAATACATTAATTTTTATTTTAATGTGTTCCAGAAAATATCCATACTTCCCTCATGCAAGGTTTTTTGTTTTGCAGTCCACCTTCCCCCAGGAAATTCCAGTTTAGTTCATACTTTTCTTCTAAAACTTTGACTTTTAAGACGGGCCCACTCCGTCCCCCTTGTTCCAGAGCATAGCATCGCTATGTACAAGAAAGAGGATTTAAGAACTATTTACATACTGGCAGAAAATTTACAGGATTATTTTTGATAAATTACTATAAAGTTATGAAATAAATGCTTCCACAATTTCAATTAGCAAGTCAAGTTTAATTTTGAAAATAATCTAATGTATTTACCTTGCAGTCTGACCTTCCAGCAACTGTGCGAGTTGTACAAGAAAGGATGCTTGAAGTGTTGAAAGAAAGTATCAAGGATAAAGCAAAGGAGGAGAAGGAAAAGAAGATTGTGAAGAGATCCAAGAAAGTGAAATTCTTTGGTAAGTGATTTAATGGGTCAAGCCTGTTTAGCTAAAGATAACAAAAAAAAAAAACTGATAGCATACAAGGGTGCAAAACAGTTCACAAATGTCTGAATTGAACTTCAGCTTGAAGAAGTTGGTTAGTTATAGTCTGTATTGCCTTCACAAATTCACCCTCAGGATATCTTCCTTGTGGTTTTCTGGGAGCATCTCTTTGTGGAGGCCTTGCTGCACTAGTTTTTTCTCGGGGTACTCCGGTTTTCCCCTCTCCTCAAAAACCAACATTTCCAATTTATTTCAATTTGATCTGGATTATTGTCAAGCAATTTATCATAAGCCTCTGGATCTGGAGTTTGCACAAGCACTCCCCATGTTATTGACATTAAATAAATTATTGACCTTGGACTCAAACCTCTGACAGGCCTTGAGGGTTAAAAAAAAAGTTGTAACTACATGTATTTCTTAATCATTGATGCTTTTTACCTGACTTAGTTGAAATACCATTGGTGTGATTTATATATCCAGTGCAATAAATACAGTGTAGTGCTATGATGTGTTCTTTGCTAATTACGGTTTATTTTTTGATAAATTATTTTGTTTCTCTAGAGAAAAGGAAGCTTTTTCGGAAATACAAAACTTGCGTCAAAGAGCTAAAAGATTGTAAAGAAGATAACACAAGGTTTGTTGCTAGTTATATTTATTTTTATTTCATGTGTTGCAAGATTCAAAGCAGAAATTACACTCAGGATTTCATTTTTGTTCACCTTGCTAATCCTTCAAAGAATAGTTTTTTTACAATACAAAAAAAGTTCCAGGATATTTCTTATATGATAACTACTCTCTTTAAACAAATTAGCAGAGATTTCAGGAAGCCCTTCATTAATGTCGTCTGAGATGCACAGAAATCAAAATTCAAATGGTCAGCCTTTGGATCAATTATAATTGAATTCTGATATGCTACCTAAAGGATGTCCATAACTCTACATCTTTGCTAAAGCATTGACTTGACTTAAAGTTAATTTTTGTGGGTAGTACACTGTATATAGTGTTCTACCTGGCACTATGTCGTCAGGTATGTAAGACTGCTTGAGTCAGTCTGTGAGTGTCTGTAAACAAACAGCTCTGCAGTGTGTGCACAGCACTACTCATATGTATGCAATACGTACCTATTTTTTTAACTGCTCCTCAGAGATGCCCTACAGAAAGAACTTGAAGAAATTAAACTCCAGTGGAATTATGTTGTAGTGAGTAGATGAAGATATGTAATTAAGCTCATTATTGTTGGGGTCAGTGCAATAGTTAATCAATATCATTCACTCAATAAGACACCTCTCCTGTAACACACAGTCTAACTTACTTTTGAAACCTTACCTTAGGCTTTGGCAAATAATAAATTAATCTGCTTGCCACACTGACAAATCACGATATTTTGCTTCACCTCATCCAATTATATTATAATTGGTTTATTGATCGACCAGCGAGTTTGTTTCTCGTCCCTAGTTATTTTTGGGAAGCAGTAAGCATTCACAGCCCCCTTGCAGGAGTTATAATGGCAGAATTCAATTATGCATGAGCAGAATATTATTTACTGCAAAACACAGTTGGACAGTATTGCGCATGAGCAAACCATTATTTTGCTCTTCTGGCGATCAGTGTTCATGCATGATTAAAATTGGTAAAAAG
The DNA here is from genome assembly GCF_977016875.1 of Pavona decussata. Classification (NCBI taxonomy): domain Eukaryota; kingdom Metazoa; phylum Cnidaria; class Anthozoa; order Scleractinia; family Agariciidae; genus Pavona; species Pavona decussata. The sequence goes on along the minus strand of NW_028145474.1, from coordinate 2,651,048 downwards.
GGCTTCAACTGATCTTTGATCTTTAGAGGTGTCTCACGTCCAAGCGATGTACAGCTGTAGCACATCCATTTTAAACTGCAGATACCTAAACCTCATATCAAATTAACGCTTATACAGCTAGCTATCAAACTAGTAATACCACACATTTTGAAATAAATGAATGAATTTTTCACGACCTCTAAATGCGAGCGTCCAAATCACCTTTGAAAGCTACAAGTCAAGTCAAATTTTATGTCTTGCTAATTTAATTTCCTCCTCAGATTCCGGACCCAAAGCGCTAAAAAACGTGTCTGTGTTTTGCCATATTCAATTGGAGTGAAAAGCTACAGAACATTTTAGAAATAGAATTAAAAGAATATGGAGTGATAATACAAAAGTCGCTCTCAGAGAAAAAATATTTCGCAGACACGTTTTTGTTGATTATATGTTAAACTAGCTACAGTCCAAATTTGAAGGCAAACAAACAAATTCCCTTTGTGTTTTCCCTCTTTAAAGTGTCCCCTTCAAGTGAAAAAATTGATTAAAGGAAACAGCGCTAAAAATTCGACACTTCAATTTATTTCAAAATTCTTGGTATAGTTTATAGCCCGCTCTATAAGCTTTATTTAAATTGATATAGGAGTTTATGTATCTACAGTTTAAACCGGGCGCGCTACATCGCTTAGACGCAAGACACCTCTAAAGGTATATGGTAACCTTAAATCTGAACCTGACACTTTACTTAGGGACGGTTCATTTTTTATGGGATGGGGGGCTGGTGGGATATGGGGGGGGAGGGCATACAAAAAAAATGGCTTCAAACGGGGGGCCAGCCCAAAAAAAATGAAGAAAAGGGGAGTCAGGCAAAGTAAAACTAGGGTGGAAAAGGTTTTGACGAAAAATTCTTCTGGTTTATTCACGAAATATAAACATAGCACTATACAAACTTTTTTTACAAGTTAGCCAATCAGGATACACGAATTTGGTTAACGGTAATGCTTCCTTGCAAAGTTTAACAGGCAAGTGACGCAACAATGAGTTATTGAAAACATGTCGTTTTGTATTTTACAGCTAACTTGTAAAAAAAAGTTTGTTGGGTGGCCACGGTAAGGCGCGTCACACTGTAACACAGCTAAAGACTACCGCGGAAATATTGATTTATATAATATTTTTTGTTGTGTTTCAGATTAATCTTTTACAGCATTTGTGCCACTCCATAATCCAAGTTTTAAAAATGTGAAATTTTAAGACAGCTGAAGTTCTATTGAACCCAATCATGATTCTGTACATAAAATTTAAATCAGACTCAGTCTTGGTTTTTTTAATCTTGTTTAGCACTTCCCTCAAGACACAAAGTACATTTCTCTTTTTCCTCTTACATCTTGTACCAATGAAGAAGTTCGTCTAAAAAAAGGTGGGTAGTTAAAGTCATCTGTTGATTTTGGTAACAATGATTCGTAATGACGGGATTCTAGCTATAGAGACAAACTACAACCTGTAAGAGCACAAATTTGCACATAATTCATTTTGCATAAATTTTTACAAGAAGGTCAGCAAAGGAGCACTTATACTGTCAGCCTAGCCATAATGGTATTCAACTTCAAATGTTAGTGATGGTGATAAGTGGTGGTGTTGATGATGATAATGATGATGATGGTGATAGTGATGACGATGATGATGGTGGTGATAAAGATGTTGCTGATGACCAGTGGCAGTGGTGTTGTTATATTGAACACCAAAGAAATACCAGGTGAGCTTTCACGCAAAAGCATGATATCTTCCCATGTGAAAAGATCACCGTTGCTATGGTTACATAATAAATCGCGTCTTTTGCAATGATTTGGTATTTCATTGGTGTTTATATAATAAACAGAACATTACATGGCCACTTGGAGATACGAATTTTCTCTTCTCGTCTTGAAAAATTTTCCACTCCTTCGCTGCGCTCACTTGTGAAATTTTTATCAACATTCGTGGTCATGTGATATCTTCTATGTAATGAAGGTGATGGTCATAGTAACCATAATGATGATGATGGTGGTAATACATGTTATTACCATCCTTACAATCATCACAATTATTATGGTTTTGGTGGTGATTGTGATAATGGTGATGATGCTGGTGAGTTTGATGATGATGATGACGATGACGATGACGATGATGATGACGATGATGATGATGATGATGATGATGATGATGATGATGATGATGATGATGATGATGACGAGGCAAAGAGAGGACATGATAACTTGGGCACTTGCACATAATTATCTCAGTTTTGCTTCCTTTCTGTGAAATTTCAGAACAAATTCTTAAAGTTATCTCAGATAAAGTAGCCAATGGCGAGTTAGAGGATGCATCCGCAACAATTGGCCAAATGAGCAGTGGATTAAAGGGAACAAGTACAGCCAAACTGAGACTGGCAATAGAAGGAGAACAAGCAAAGCAGGAAGAACAAAGACATAATGGTAAGACAACGCCGTCCATTACTGTAGATCAGGGAGAATTGTGCATCATCAAACTGTTTTATAAGGGAACTTAAGCAAAGACAATGGTGACAGCAACGACAGTGGCGCAAAACAATAGGCTTAGTAAGCAAAAACAATCGCCCTGCACGTGCGTTTTATATTTTGGTACATTTCTGTGCCGTCCTCTGCTAACAACAACATGAAATGAGCAAATTCAAGGTGTTGTTGAGAATGAGAACACACGACGGTTAAGGTGTCATTCTCTTTGTTTACTTGAACCTTACTCCTACCAATTTGGTTCCTGGGTAGTTCGCCGTTTCTGTAGAAGTTGAACAAATTAAAATAATGTTGAAGTAGTAAAAATGAAGTAAAGCTATTTTTCGAGTGGTGTTAGTGTTGTTGTTGTCGTCGTCGCTTCTTAAGTGCCCTAACTAAAGTGACCATGTCCTGCCAAAATGTCAAAATTTCCTAATTCCATGACCAGTATATTGCCAAATACCACCAAATTCAATTGTACAAAACTAAATTGGACAAAAAAAAGATTCTTCAGATTCTTCAAGTGAGACGAAGTTGTTTGGGGATAAAGTGCAGGATTACTGGGTAAGAATGGAAGTAGATTATAGTTCATCAAATTTACTTTCAGAAGAAAATAATCGCCCAGAAATCAAAATTGCTATTTTGTTGTAATGTTTAGTCGTTTGTTTATATATTTTTGCTATCGTTGCTTTTGGTAAGTATTTCGTCTATTTCAATGTGGGAAGCATTAGCTAAACCCTTTAAGCCCTAACGGTGATGAGCATCAAATTTCTCCTGGTAAGATCAATGCTTATTCAACCCGTTAGTTCCATAGAAGTAAGGATATCATCACTCAACGTGAATTTTCTTGATGTTTTAATAACTTCTTCCCAGTTCTTTTATAAGAAAACTATGGGAACAAGATCGGAGAATTTGTTCTTTGATATTGGGGTTAAAAGGGATAAGCCAATCTCGTGGCCATACGCAAGAACACTTGACATTGGCCTGAAGCAACAATGACGTCGAGTCCGGGATCGAACCCGGGCCACATTGCTGGGAGACAAGTGCTCTCACCACTGTGCCATCAAAACTCTGAGTTTAGATTTTTTTTCTTTGCCACAGAAAGTGAAGAAGACGCTCCACCATCCAAGTTGAATCTAGATGACGACTTCTTTGTTGATTCAAGTCCAACCACAGGTAACAAAGCAAAATTCTCGAACATATCACTGAGTATGACAGCATTAAGGTATTCACGCCTTTTTCTTTAGGACCTCCAACCTCGGAAGACGAATCAGCAAAGAAGAAAAGGAAAACTTCAAGCAAGAGAAAACGATCGCAATTTAAATTCAGGAAAGATTAAATTCAAGATACTCCAGTTTTTCAAAATGTACGGCGTGGCTATTTCCAAAATAAGACCCAATTTCACGTGTTACTTCAACGAATGTAATATTTAAGTCCCAACGTACAAAAATATGAGTAAAGTAACCCCTTAACCACACAAGCAGACAAATAATACAGTCACTTTACTTTGAGAGGTGAATGGGTGAAACGGCGAACGGATTGCAGACTGCAGAGTGGATTCCTATAGATGTAAACTCATTTTGTGTAACGTGAATTGGCATGAATTAGAGCGGTTTTCATGTAAGCGTCATAAAATAAAACTCGAAGTAATAACTTTACACTGAGGCGCAAACAGCGCAATCAACCAATCAGAGCTCGAGGTAAATACATGTAACCGGCGTCAAGCGCGGGAAAACACGTGCGAGCGAGGCACGATTGGTTTTGGCTTTGGTTTTTCATTGGTTCAGGAAGTTTCACGAATTTTCTTAACCAATCACAAAGCCAAGTAAAGCAAAAACAAAACAAACTTGAAAGTACGTTTGACACTCAAATGAAAACCGCTCTAGTATGAGTAAACAGGTCACATTTTGCAGTGTCAACGGAAATCATTGGTCACGCCACCTGTTTACTCAGGCAAGGCAGAAATGCGAGACAAATTAGGATTAATATGTGTAAATAATCTGTATAAACTGAACTATATAAATTAAAGAAACGAAGAATATTTTCCTCAAACCTTGGAGTATTTGTTTTTGAAATTCTGTTGCGCAACGTAGTGACTCGCAGGTCGACTGAAATCATAATTTAATGCAACAACAAAACAGGCAGAAACGTACAGAAAAAAGTAATGTTTTGAGAAGATGTAGAAATTGATCGAACTCGGTTATTACGATAAATGTTGATTTCTTTTTGTGTGTTAGTGGTTGTAGATTATTGCCAAAACAATATCATTTATCCTTTCCATGACACTTAATTTAGGGATGCCCAACGTTTTATGGCCTTTTCAATTGCCTCAGAAATTCGGAATAGCGATAAATAAAATAAATTTACAGCTTTCTTTGGCCAAACAATCAGCTTAAAAATTGCGTAGCACAGGAAAACTAATTCCATTCGTTTTCAAAGGGGCAAATACGCCCTTTAATTAAAAATGCGAAAAAGATAAGCTAGTTGTAGAACCAGCAGCAGCTAATAAATTGGGGGAATAATATTCCATTCCCCAAAACTTTCTGCAACTTAAATTTTTTAGCTAAAGCGTCTGAACCGGCCAAACCGTATTATTATTTATTTACCTTGCACTAAGAATCAAAGGAGATATCAGTGGCTTGTACCTTCATTGTACAGTGCCAACTCAATTTGATACTGCGTTCAAATTAAGGTGGAAGGGAGCCACAGGCTTCTGTTTATTTTTTCTGCCTAATGTTACTTTTCGTCATCGCTGTGAGCGTTTAATCAATAATGCAAAAGGAAATTAACCAGGATCTACATTACAGAAGATCAAGAAGTTTTAATTACAAGCATTTATTCAACTTTTTGTGTGCTCAGCAGTTGAATAGATGGATAACTTTAATTTGAATGACTTTTGAATAAGTGTTGGGGGTATTCAGCTTACACAACAAATTGTGGACACTGTTTAAAGCTTTAACGTTCGATACAGAAAACTACAGTATTAAAAGTAAGAATGAACTATTATGAAACAATTGCTTGAGTTACAAATACATTTCCTTAAAATGTAGAGGAAAACCACTTAAAAGTGATTTACGTTAAACAAATTTGCCAAAACATTGTGGACCAAGATGAACCTTCTTGGATTTTTGCTGTTCATATACTTGATAAAAGGATTATTCTTGACGTTTTGGAAAATCGAGTTGTAACTCAGTACAATCTGCGCTCGGCATGGATGTAACTGGATGACTTCATGTACTTGTGGAAGCGCACCAAATATGAAATCCCAGTTTTGCTTTTCAGCTTTCTTCAAGAAAAAAACCGGATCCAAATTAAATAAGACATGCACTTGTTTTATTTGTACAAAGATCTGTTCAAAAGTCAAAATAATATGCCGCTGGAATTATTTTTATTGATAAACTGAACACGGAGCAGTACAGCAAAAAATAGTATACTTTTAGTACTATCTTGCAGGGGGAAAAAACTCACTTAACTGCAAAACTGCTTACAAAAGATAAGAGGAAAGAACCACAAGGTTTACACACAATTCAAATAAAGGAAATACATAACACGTCTATACATACCAAAACAGAGGTAGGGGTGGGAGGATTACTTTCTTTCGGGTTCAAAAATGCATATTGTAGTAAGGATTGCTGCTGAATACTGAAACAATATAGAAGAAGGTGGGGGGGGGGGGGGGGGGAAGAGGCATGATTATATGACAGAAGAAAGAGGCTATCCCCAAAATACTAAATTTGCAGCTTCGATTCATGAGTGAAATACGTAAAAGGGTTTCAGACACTGGCTTACAAAACGCTAAAAGCCAACGTTTTATAAAAACACCTAAAAGACGATTCGACATAAGAGAACGAGGAACGAGGGCGCGAGGAACTGATCAGCAAACAAACTCCACGTTAAGAAAAAACCACGTAGAAAATGTTGACATTTACGCTTCCCTTGTTAATCTACTGTTTCCTCACACGCGTAGTATATTGCATAATTTTAGACTTTTATAATTCATTGTTACGCTTTTTCACTCCATCATAACCGATAAAGACCTAAGCTTTTAGGTGGAAACCTCTTAAAGTGCTTTTACAAAACGTTTGCTTTTAGCGGCGTTTTTTAAGTCGTTGTCAAACCTTTTAACTTATTTTAGTTAATTAAAAAAGAGGCTACTTGATAGTAAAAGGTTCAAATTTTCTCTTATAGCGTGTTTTGTACGGCGGCATAAAGCTTTCTACAGTTCGAGTTTCTCTTTACTTCTACAAAGCCACATGCAAAAGTTGGCGAGTAAGAACATATGCATGTCACAAGCTTCAGGATAAGCAATGAATTCAACATATAATTTCTTGGCAAAATGTCAAACCGCTAGAGTAATTGCATTTTCCAAATTTAGATGAAATTGTTTTTCTGGTTTTTCGTTACAGCAGGTGCACATTGGATTGTTTTTATATTTCATTTTAGCAACAGAAACATTTGTAGATAAGATTTGATTGTCCTTTTGATGTATCTTAAAGCTATTTGGTATGCAGTGCGCCAATCCAAGTCTTGCACGCTCTTCCTGAAATATATTGTTCCACCTTTGCTGCTACGAAATTCAAAGCTGTTGTTTACCTCGATTAGCTTTTTACACGCTAACCAAGCTTAACCAGGTGCCGCTGGAAATTATCCATCTGCTAGAAGCGCAAACAAGTTAAATAAATAAAGGATTGGCAGTAAGTGTGAGCAAAAAGAAAAACCATTTTTTGTATTGAAGAGAGCTTAAGAATTACGCTTTCGGCAAACAGCGGAAATGACCACGTGACCATGGTAAGCCTACAGTTGTCGCTCGCTGTTTTCAGTTTCTCCGTAAAATTGGGTTGTTTTACGTTAGCATCAAAGGGCAGAACTTTTTTTGCACTATTGTCATCTATGAACTCTTTTTTTTAAGAAAACATAAACGCGAATCTCACATTTGCCGTTTCTATATTTCTCTAATGTCGTGCTTTTTGTGCTTGGCAGTAATATAAGCAATTTGTTTAACGGAACGTCGCATTTGATTAGTTGTAGCAGGTGTAAGCGTAGGCTTTATGTAAATTTTACATGATTGAAAATTATTCTAGTGCCCTTTATTGTGAATTAACGCCCGACAACAGCGCATTACGATTTTATTGGCTCTACTGATCCACGCGCTTCAACTTTGGAGGCAAGTTTATCTTCAAAGCTGAGTACAATGGCGGCCGGAGGATCAGACGGTTCGGCTGTGGGGACTATCAAAGTTGTCGCTCAAACGGTCGTATTTGCTGTCATTATTTTAGCGGCATTTGTTGGAAACTCCTTAATCTGCCTCTCGGTAGCGAAATTTCGTCATCTTCGCACAAACACAAACTTTATACTGTTAAGTTTAGCGCTGACCGATTTGAGCATGGTTGTAATCATGGTTTTGAATGCTATCACGTCTGTGACTGGGGAGTGGATTTTTGGCGAGTGGTGGTGTCGGGCCGTAGCTTCAGCGGGGCTTACACTCTCATTTATTTCCATTCTTCACCTATGCTGTTTAAGCGTCGATCGCTACATCGCTATTCAGAAACCATTTCGTTATCAATTCATCGTTACGCGCAGAAGAGTAATAACAATTTTATTACTGATTTGGATGGCTGTTACGGTTATCCTCAACATCCCGCTGGCGGATTTTGAATTCCGAGCGGACACTTATGGATGCACCAATCCCGCCTCTGAAAACGGTCAATCTTTCTCGCCGTACATATTCTTCGTTGTCGGATTATTCGTAATTATCCCTTTTGTAATTATTTGTTTTGCAAACGCCGTCGTTTTCAAAACAGCCTTCACGCAAGCAAGACAGCTCAGCCGGGTCGAGAGAAGCTTGAGGGAATCCTCGGCTGACATCTGCGAGGAAGAACCACAGGAAACGAAACCAACAGAAACACACTCTTTGAAAAGAGAGATCAAATCGGCACGAACATTTGCTCTTGTTGTTGGGTTGTTTCTCCTTTGCTACACTCCTTTCTACACCACAGGCACGTACAGAAAGGTTGCGGGGCCCGGTAAAGTACCCTCGGGTGTTATGCTAGCAACCACGTGGATTGCTTTTGCCAATTCGTTCTGTAACCCGATTGTCTATGGTTTGAGGTACTCGCCATTTCGTAAAGCCTTTAAAGCATTATGTTGTTGGGGGAAACAGACCCGTTCTAGAAGGCAACGCAATTATTGTTATAGTTCTGCTAAGTTTAATTTGTCTTGGCGACGCGAAAGGCAACTGACTGTCTCATCGAACACGTCTGCTATTTAACATGAAAAGCAGTGTTTACATTTCTGGATTCGCCGAGCCAAAATTAAAACTATGTGCGACAAGTTCGTCATTGTGTCAAATTTAAAGAAAATCTTGCACTAACTTTTTGCAGACAAAAGCGTGGGGGTAGTTAAAAAGAAAGACAATTGTTTCTGGTCGACGTTAAAAGAATCAAAGTTTGAGTATTAGTTGACTTTTGATGTCGAACATTAGTGTTTTTCTAATTGCTTCATATCCATTGCAGGTTAATGACTTTTTTTGAGCAAATAGTACTGACAGATTCTGAGAAAGTTTAAGTAACTGTGTAATTCCGTACAGTTACAATTCTCAGTTCTATTTTAATTGTCTGTTGAGTGGGACCTTAGCTAGGGCTCTAGTCGAGTCAGAAGTTCTAACATTTTAATAAAATTTCAATTTTTCGTTGCGTCTGATCATTTCAAATTCATGTCTTTTTAAGTCACTTGTAATATTTCCTTATATTTTCCGGAGACCTGCACCTGTCAAAAGCTCTATTTTCATTGAACCCTTATTACCTGCAGCTGCATTGTTTTTTTAGGGCTGGGATCATTTTTCTGTTCAGTGTTCGTTCTTTTGTTTTCTCTCGACCAACCATGTAAGACGTTGCCAACGTTATAGGTCGCCCCTTTATTTTTTATGTATTTTTTTTCACACTCTTAGCCTGAATCCCGACTTGTAGGTAAATTGATATCACATTGTTTCAGCAGTTCTTAGATTGTGAACATGAAAGATTGTTTCCCTGTCAGTGTGTTTGCCAGCTGAGTTGACATAGAAATACGCTTATTATCATTAAGAACACAAGTAGTTTCAGGCCAAGTCTTTCAGTTGCGATGCGTTGCCTGACAAGACGTTGGCGCAGGCCAAGTAATGATTTGTAGAACTGCGAGTTAAATCGCTTGATGGGATCACCACATCACCACAGGAAAGTCTATCTGGTCAACAGCGTGTAGACTGAAAAACATCTTAAATGACTTCATTGCTCAAGGTGCTAATTTTTTTTTGGCGTGAATTATATGCTTCTTTTTGTCTCATAATTTTTGTTTCATTAACCTGCTGCCAAAATTCAAATTTTCTTATTTATTTTCCAGCACGATAAATTAATATTTGTTATCCTGTTTTCAAACGAACCTTTCAATAAACTAATACATAAAAAACAGACACTGAAGTAGCGTGTTGTTTTTCTTATGCAGATGTGAAATTTTCATGAAAGCACGTTCATTTAATTCATCTTGAGTTTTAAAGTGCAAAATGTTTTTGATTATTGGCCTTCCCCCCCATCGAGAAATTTCGCCTCTGGCTTGATGCCATCGGTTTGTTTTTGAAGAGATCTATTGGTTTAGTCATTTTTATTTCAATGTGAATAACACTTAGATGATATTCATTAATTTTTGGTTCATTTCTTTTTTTGCTACTAAAAACATCAAAAAACAAGAAAGTCTCTTTGCATGACAATAATAACCAAATAACTGAAAAATGTCTCATTTCAGTCTAGTCGATTCATTACGTAGGTTTGTTTTTGCTCGTTTCCCTGTGAAATGGAAAAGAAATAAAAATGGAGAAAGTAAATACTGATGAAAAGCTAATTACAGAAACCTACATAACGTTCGTCGTTAAATTTACAAGAAACAACACCCTGAGTTGTCTGCCGGTTAGAGAAGAACAGAAGAATTATTCAATGTAGGAAAACTACAAGACTCAAACATTTCCCAAAAGGAAAACAAGAAGCTTTTAAGGCACAGATAAGCGAAGGAAATATCAATTTACTGTAAAAAAAAAAAAAAAAAAAAAAAATATCAGCCTTTGCTTGTGTAGCCTGTAGAATGTTTTGTCTGCAATGTGTGCTTATCGTTCTTATATCGAAATTACTCCAATGTCGGAAAGTTTTGTTTTCTTTCGATAACATTGCAAAAGAAATTGGAAAGATATTAATAGACGTTTTCAATAAGACAAGGATCGCATGTAACGAAGTGGAATGTTGAAACATTTTCAAAAGGAAAAAAGGAACTTTGCTGTCAGAAAATTTTGTTTCCATCCAGTATAACATCGTGTGAGGGAAACTGAAAAGATAAATAGAAATACTAGCAAACAAGCTCTATCGAACTCATGACATTTAATTTCAGCTGCTTCTAGATTTGAGTTGGCACACTTCGACTCACGTATCGAAAATTTGGGCTAGTTGCTGGCTAAACGCTCTAAACGAGTTTGTTTTTCGCACAGTTTATTTCGAACTGGTTTATTTTTTCACCTGTTCATCTTGTCCTTGTCGGTCCAAAGTAATTAGTTATTAATTGGACAGTAAGTTTTCGTTGACAGGTTTAATCTTAGTTTCGTGGCACGGTACGACAAAATTTGACATATTTTTCCTGCTTTACAAGTCTCCTCGATTCAAAACTTGGCAACGGAGACTTGCCAAGGTCGAACTTGGCAAGGAAAGCATACTCGTGCGCAAAAGGCGGTGAACTTTGCAGTTGCCAAGGAATTATCAGACGGACGTTTACAAAAGCAAACATAACTTGTGAAGGAAAATTCCTCACTGAAATTAAAGTTATTCATCCTTTAAACACAACAAGTGAAAATTGTCAAAACACGTGTCAAGGAAAGCTTGCTCGTGTCAAGGAGCCGGCCTTTTCGACTTGTCGACGGCCTTAGTAACAAGCGTTGCAGCGCTAGTGGGGTTGCATGCCTTTTTCGCTTTTTTAACGCTTGGATATTTGGACGAGAACGAAAGAAGGCACAAAACCCCACCGAAAAGCAGCTACCAAGAGAGGATGATCTCTTCTCTTGGTGCTATTCAGTGTCGAGAAAGTTTGTAGCAATAAACAATCCCGCAAATTTTGTTCAACTTTTACGCACGAACAAATAAAAATTGACGAGCCTATCAAAGACAAAGACAACAAATTCATCAATTTCCACAAGGAAAGCGGGGATCCGGAGGTTCTAAGAAAAAGAAAAGCGAAGGATATGCCGATTTAAAAAAATCATCTAAATTATAAACAGAAAGATCCATCAAGACGCGGCAGCTATGCTTTGAGTAAAGAGCCAAACACCAAAGTATTCGTGTTTTACAAACCGGAAGATCTCCAAAAATAAAAATAACGTAAAATGGAATGAAATAAAAAATATTATACCTAACTCAACAAGGAAAGGGCCGAAAAAACACTCGATTGCTTAAATGAAATCAAGTCACTTTGCGAGAGGGATTGATGGGAAGCCCAAACTTTTTGAACATGGAAATGTTAAGAAATTTGTACTTCAGTACATAGTGTTTAACAGGAATCATTGAAAATAGACGGATGTCAAGAATTCTTTTGATTTATCTTAAAGAACAAGGATTAGTCACTCGATTTACGGTAGCAGCATCGACAGAAACGAGCTTTGGCAAGGGTTTCATTTATATTTAACTAACAATAAACACCGAGAGATTGTGAAGAGAATCAACCGTTAGCCGTGAACGGAGGGTCAAGTGTCAAATTGATCCATAACTATAACAAAGTTCTTGACTCTGATTAGTTATCAGCAGGCATAATTTGAGCATTACTAGGATAGTGTACGCATTAACTAATTGGACAGCACACGCCATTGCGTGCGTTGCAATAGGAAAGTTGCACTTGACCGGGTTCTTTTTCACCATGTATTTCTTCAGTAAATAAAACGGTTGTTTCTACATTTTCCGAGCCATCTCGCCAGAACTTTGTTTATTTGCCACAACCATTTGTTCTCGGAAATTGTAATAGTTATCATTAATTGGTAACAGGACTTTGTGTCGTCCAATTCAGTCTGTATTTATACTCGTGATGAAACAAATCGGACTCCCGCTACACGATCGTCCGATTTTGTTAATCACTCGTATGAGTACAGACTGAATTGGACTCCACTCAGTCCTATTACCATTGTAAATCATTTGGCCAATCCAAATATCAAACTTAAGGACGGTGCCTACTATTGTTACTGCGCATACATTCTGCGCATCGCGAGATACTCGGGTTTCCTATGGGTGGTGCCTACTAATACAGGGAAATTTTTGCGCGGTTTGAAACTATACGGAGAAAGCAGAACTTAGCCAATGCTTTTGGTATCTTAAAAGAAAATTGGGGGTAACCATGCATTTTTCAGAGATAACTAAACTTCAATTTAGGAAAAAATCCCATACATTGCTTTATATTTTGGCGCTTTTTAGAGATGATATTGCTTAATTATCTCTGAAAGATGCGTGGTTACCCCCAATTTTCTTTTTGGATTCCAATAGCCCTTGCTAATATCTGCTTTTCCCGCATAGTCATAAACCGCACAAAAATACTTCGGTATTAGTAGGCACCGTCCTTAAAATCAAAACATCATACTATGGGTTTTCACTGTCTCGCAGAACTGCAAACATTTTCCAGTAAATCTATGAAACTTCCATTTTTCTTGGGCAAAATTTGAGTACACCAAATTAAGAAAGCAAAGTTAAATTAATATTCCTTTATTTAAACCAGACACCATACCTAAAGAGAAGGAATTGATTATTTTAAAACTTCACTGCAGTTGCTAGAGATAAACAGAATTACAACAGTCTTGATCTGATAATTATCCGCTGAAGCAGATACCTAACGAGCCTGCAAGAAAGTTTATTTTCTGGAATAGATCATATTCACATATTATTCACAAGATAAACGTACATCTCCTTCAAATAGGCCATTTCCGAGTTGCTTTGAACCTCACTACGACAGCTATGGTAAGTGCAAAGCTTTATGTGAAAATTAGTTTTGTTTCAAAATGAACGAAAACTAAACCATACACGAAGCCTCGCTTTCATAATGAGGCTCAAAGCAACTCGGACATGGCCTATTAATAACTTCCACTAAATCAGCCGAAAATGATTCATCGTACTTCGTGAACCCTCGCACTCCCCGAAGTCCACTCGAATGCAAACGAAAAATAGTCGCCAAATCGTCGAAGGTTGACGTCGAGAAAGAAATCACCGATGCTCAACCGACTCATTACATGGACATTAATCGGCCTTCCTCGGTATTGTTTCGTAAAACGTGGAATTCCGAGGATCAGTAGAGTGCATTGGCAAGATGCTTCTTTCAAATTATACCATCGTTATTCAAAAATTCAGTAAGCTGTCTTCTTTGTAGTCCATATACATTCTACTCTGAGTAGAACTTTTAATCAGGTGGCCTTGAGTTGCTTTCCAAGATATTCCCTAAAAAGCAAGAAATCATTCAGGTAATTAATGAACGTTTTTCACACAAACAGAGCAGGTGCAGCTGTCGCATACCATGAAAATATTTATTTAGTTCCTGGGCTTTCCACTGGTTACATGTTTTCCCGCGCTTTCTACTGGTTGCTTGATATTGATGTTATCAGGTCATCATCCATGATTAGTATTTCGACGTCATCACTCAATTCAATTCAATTTTTTTATTCACACTTATTACAACAAAATACAATATATTTTATAGGAAGAAAAAAATGTAAACGTGCAGAGCAATTTATTTAGTGATTTTACATTCTACGGAAGAAGTGCGTAGTGGCCAAAGGAGCAAGGCTTTTGTGTTGGCCACTACCTTAGTGCAGTTAAATAAAATAGGCGGAAATAGAATTTATAATAGTGGTTGAAGAGCTCTGCTAGTTAAATTAGGCTTAGGAGAGGAAAATACAACAGTAAGGAAAAAAGTGTTTACAGCAAATATATAAGTATATAGTGTACGTTAATTTAGGTAGTGCCCAGGCTTAAAACGAGTAAAGGATGAGTACGATGCTCCGTTCGCGTACATAAACAGGAAAACAATGATGTTCTACAAGAAAACGTTATACGCTTTAGAGCTATTTTCGCTTTACCTTGCGCGTGAACAAAAGGTAAACAACAAAAGAACTGGAAAATAGCAATTTGGTTCGTTTAGCAAACTAAAACAAACGAGCGTGGCTTCCATCTGTTGCCAGAAAACATTCCAGAAATTCATCGATATTTCTGTTTGACGCAAGACAGTTTCCACCAATCTGGTTGGTCGACAGCACATTTGTTCCATGTTAGGGAGTTCCCTGACGGCAAACGAACGAGACTTTGTTTTGATTTTTTTAATCTAGTTGTGTGCAATACACCAGTTGTTTAAAGCGGTCGCACGTGAGGAGTATCGAAAGGTCTAGGTATCGAAAAAACCGATACTTCTCGGACGTATCGATATTCTTCCAGCAAACTACGGTCAATATCGATTCTATCGAATATTTGGAAGCGATACATGTGTTTCATCGATTGCGGCCGGTTTTGTGCTTTCCCACAGTTGCCAAAGATTTTAAGGCCCAGCCCTGCTTACCATCTTTAACTCGTGTAAGTGTAGAAATTGTACTTAACCATTTAACCCCTAATATCAAAGTACAAATTCTTCTATCTTGTCCCCATACTTTTCTTATAAAAGTACTGGGGAGAAGTTATTAAAATATCAAGAAAATTCACCTATCATCATATCCTCAATTCTCATGACTTCAGGGGTTAAATAAGCATTGATATTACAAGGAGAAATTTGATGCTGATCACTCAACTCACCAGTTGTGAACCATGAGTTTCTGTACTGCCAGAAGAGCCTCCTTGCGTACATTAGGATCATTGTGTGTCATCATCTTCATAACCATCACTTTACAACCAAGGCTTTCCAGCACGCTAGAACAAATAACAAAGGATCACAGCAAAGCTTTTTTCAAAAAAAACAAAGTGGCAGGAATCGTAAGATACTTTGAAGCAACTCACTGTTTTCCACGCGGGTAATGCCGTACATATTCCCCAGTATCATGAGCCGCCACTGCCAAAATAATGGGGTCAGCGGATTTGTCCAGTAACCTTGTCAGGATTCTAAAAGAACAACAAGCAAAACAGACGTCTCAAAATTAACGCGGGGAGTAAATTATGCAAACTTACCAGAGTCTGCCTTACAACACGCAGAAGCGATAAATCTGTGTGCACACCACCATTTTCTTTAAGATTGTACCACGCAGTCAAAAAAAAGCAATGTTGATTATTATTATTAATATTATTAATATTATTATTATTAATATTAATTATTATTTTTAATAAGAGTTGTTTTTTCGTCATTAAGGACCGTATTTTAACTTCCGAATATATTTTTAGTGATGATGTGATCATATGATGTTTTTATTACGAACGAGAATACTATTGTAACTTGATGAGATTTGTTTTTTTCCCTTTTTCTTCAAAAAAAAATTGTCACTTTTTTTAATCGACAAGAATTGTAAATAGGTTTTAATTGCTCTGTTTTCTACTTTTAACTTGTAAATAACAATTTCCTTGGAATATTTTAATAAAGTTATTATTATATTATTATTATTATCATTATTATTATTATAATTATTATTATCATTATAAATCATAATTATTATTATTATTATTATCATAATTATTATTATTATTATTATTATTATTACTATTATTATTATTATTATTATTATAATTATTATTATTATTATTATTATTATTATTATTATTATTATTATTATAACTATTATTATTATCCTCAACAGGTAGGGGGCGTCGGTAAGAAATGGGTTTGCGCCACAAGAACTACAAACCACAACGACTTGGGTAATTTAAATGCTAGTATTCCTCGCAATATTTTACCGTTAATGAGATCTTTTAGTATTCCCGTACATTCCCTTTTATTTCGAACTACCAACGGTTACACACTCGACTCACAGTTTACGTGGGTCCCCTACATTATTACTACGATTAGGAATCTTTTGCTCACTTCAATAACTCGTAATTCTTCTCGTTGAGGCGCTGGGCATTTTCCCTCTACAAAAAAAACAACAACAACAACTGGGAATAAGTCTTCCTTGCATTATGACCGTTTATCAAGAAAATTCTCAACAATGAGAGCCCAGCAGATGTCAGTACCCAGAATTTCTCAGACTTGTGAACAGGACTCCATTCCAGTCTCCCTGATCTAACCTCGGCTGCATATTCATCAAAGGTACTGGGGAGAGAAATCGGATCAAATCAGATCAATCAAAAGGAAAATGAAAATTTTATTAGTATGAGTGGTTATTAGAGACTTTCAGATCAGTATACGAGGACGAGATTGAGTACGATTACGACTTTCAAATTCTTCAAATCAGTCACATCCCCAGATCTCTCGCTCCTTGCCATTGTTTACCAGCAGATATGGAGACCGTAGAAACAAGATTGGTGTGACAAGCGGTTATCTAAACCACACAAAGTAGATTTAAAAAGTCGTACTCGTACTCAATCTCGTGCTCGTAGTCAAATCTGAAAGTCACTATTATTATCGATTCGACAGGCTTTAACCCTTTCAGTTGGTTGTCCGTTCGCCCGGACCTCCGCTTGTTCGTTCGTTTGCGTTTCTGGTTTATTCAGTTGTTCCTCCGTTTGCCCAGTTCTTCTTGCTATTCATGGGCATAAACATGTTATAAACGATAAATTAGGATTAGGAATTAAAGGGTTAAAACCTGACTTTTGCCGGCAAGATTGACCTTCAATGAGATAAAGCCGCGACTATTTAGTCCTAAGACAACTAACCTCATACCTTAAATCTTGAACACGCTCGTTTAACTTTTCATATACCACTTCAACATCATCCTGGTAAAAAGAAACCATGGGTTACTCATCATGCAACCAGCATGCAGTATACCGTAAAAACCGGGTCACTGTTTCCATGCTAGCAGAGGTGTCTCATGGCAAGGCAAAAATCCTTGCCGTGAGAGACCTCTTCTTGCAGGGAAGGCGACTGTTCTACAGGCCTCAAGAAGAAAGGAACAGGGAGGGGGGCTTATACAATGTGAAAGAAATGAAACGGTATCCGTCTATTAATTATTAACTACAAATTCTAATTTTAAAACTTCACTAAATCTTCAATATTTCTTATTTCTCTTAATTTCACCAATCCTTCTAAAAAAACTACTTCTCCCAAATATACCCAAAAATCACCCAAAAATTTACAAAATACCCCACAACACAGATTCACTGGATAATGATAGGGGTTTTGGATTACTTGAAACGTGAATGAGGTATTTCCATTAAAGCCGTGTCAAGTGGCGGAAAATGGCGTTTAGGTGAATTGCCCCCTTAAACTAGGTTCATGGGACAAACATCCTGCATATTGCTTGGCTTGAAAGACGATGAGTGGTATATTTACGAGAAGTGAGACGTTACGTTTTTAGCCAATGTAATGTCATTCTTAACTGGACGCAATAATACTTCTGCGCCTTAAAAGACTAACGTTCCCCGTATAAATAAACTGACAGATCTTAAGTTTTCTAACACGGGAAGGAGTGTTGAATGAAAGCTGTATCATGAAAACATCCCTTAACCTGCAGCCTAAGACTAATCTCTTTCGAAGAATCACAACAGAGAGAGTAATACCTTGATGTCTTCATCGGCCCATGTTTTGCCATTCAACACAGATAAAACCTGAAAGGGTAAGATACAAGGCCATGTTACTGATAGATATGGAAAGATGTTTTGTCGGAGACTGGGCACCATGTGTTATCGATTGTGCAATAGAATCAGTGATTGACAGTTGAAATGATGTAATCATTAGAAATCGTGTTATAGTTACCGCCCTGAGTGTTTTTACTTTACTTGAGATCAAACCTTTTGACCAAAAAGAACCTTGTTATCGTGGCGAGAATAAACCTTAACCTTGTAACCTGTGACTTGCTGTGGATACATCCCTAGCGGCCTAAGCATTCCAGCAAAGTTTAATGAGAAGAACCTGCAGTTAACACTTTACCGGAAGCAGTTTGCATTGAATCATGGACAGTGACGCTTCATTTTTCTTCTCTTCTGGTTTTTCCAACAAATTCTAAAATCAAAAAACGAAAAAGATGATTAAAACGTGACGCAAAAATGGGTGACAACTTTTGAATAATTTTCTACACTTATGTCAAAATTCTCGCGCGCTGATTGGCTCGTAGCTATTGTCTATAATAGTGCAAACAATAAAAATGACAGAAATGTGATGGTATATTTCCAGCCCGGTGAATGAATGAGAATGATGATTATTCTAGAAAGTGACGCAGGCATACTCGGAAAAAAGAAATCCGAGTTCTCCTATCAGGGGTCGAACCTAAGACCTTCCGATTACTAGTTCGGATGCTCTACCACTGAGCTACAGGAGACTCGTGGGAGCTAAGGCCATTAAACTAGGTTCATGGGACAAACATCCTGCATACTGCTTGGATTTGAATGTCGAACGTGTGGTATATAAAAGAAATGTGATGGTATATTTCCAGCCTGGTGAATGAATGAGAATGATGATTATTCTAGAAAGTGACGCAGGCATACTCGGAAAAAAGTATGCCTGCGTCACTTTCTAGGATATAATCATCATTCTAAATAAAAATGACGTCAGTCTTTGTTTTCAGCGGCAGACCACCACTGATGAAGGGGAGGGGAGGGGGGGGGGGTGGGGGCTGTGTTGTTGATGAATCATTGTAGTGCTCGAATTTATCAATCGACTAAAAGTTTCTTAACAGTTTTGTCCCCGATTGTAGCTATCTTGAACTCCTGCTTTCTTGAGTGAATTTTCATTTCCCTTGAGTGTTTGAAATGGTAGCAGTCTACTGGGTTAGGCCCAGTTCAGACGCCGAACTTTTCATGAGCCGAACTTAATTCAAATTAAGGTCGGCCCAAATCACGAAAATCCCGCCTTTTGATTCAGACGCCGAATTTAATTTACTTGAAGCAAAACCAATCGAAATGTCAGCGGTTTTTATTATTATTATTATTATTATTATTATTATTATTATTATTATTATTATTATTATTATTATTATTATTATTATTATTATTATTTTATTTGAAATACGTTATAATAATTTATGCATTAGATTCGGCTCATGAAAAGTCGTTCCAAAGCCGAAATTCCCGGCTGGGCCAGGCGGGAAGAACGGCTGAGCCGTTCCAAATTGAAACAACCGTTCTCAACTGATTCAGACGCCGAACTTTTCATGTACTTAATTCGACGTGTTAGGTTCGGCTCATGAAAAGTTCGGCGTCTGAACCGGGCCTTGGAATTTACATTCATGAACGTTAAACGTTGTTACCCTCAATGTAGCAATGATGATCCGAGTGACTTTCTCCTTTCCTGATTCCCTCAAGATATCAGCCAGAACACGAATTACAGCATTACCACTGCGAAGGAATACAAGCAGACAACCTTAAAATTGGCATTTCTAACACATGTTAAGTAGTTAGATATTTGGGTGTATCAGCCCACTTTTCAAAAAATGATAAAAAATCCCATACAAATCCTTATAAACCCCATAAACCACACATGATCTCACCCCACTCCATAAAATACTATTTCAGCCTTTGAATTCACGGCTAGGACGCCGCCTGCCTAACTCCTGCGACGGAGACGTCAAAAACCTAAAAACCTAAATCCTCGGTTTCTCAAAACTCCCGCAACGGAGACGCTAAATTTAGGTTTTTCATAAATGACACCAAACTCACAAACAATCATCGATTAAATCCAACCAACTCATCAATCGCTGATTTGAATGATGAATACAATATTTTTGAACACCAATTTGGATAAAAAAATAATCATTATGGTTGTTGTGTGACTTGTCACGAAAATGGACAAAACCCTGAACGTGGGGTGCTCGGTTGGCTGTTTACTTGCCTGGCCCCAGCCAGGTCTTTTTCCCGCCGCTGACAAGGCGGCTGTCCCCTTTCCCAGTTTACCTCTGGGACCGAGGTTGAGTCCTGACGAACTCTGAGCACCCCGCTGTAAACCAGTAGGGCCTGAGCGGGCTCACCCTGGAGGTACCGTCTACTGGAAGACATCCCACACTACTCAGTAATTCACCATCTGCACAAGCCGTTAAACAGGTTTCAGTCAGGGGCCAGCTGACACCACCCTAAAGCTTCACCAGAGTTTGTGAACTAATATAATAATGGCCCGATTACCTATATATTACACTCAGTTCTGAAATTTTTACCCTTGTGGTGCTATTTTTCTGTATATTGCTTGATTTGGATTAACACGCATGCGCTTTCATGCACACAACCCAAAGCGGACTGGACACTACTTTGTTGATACACGTGTCGGCCATTTTGTAGCCATTTTGTGAAGATGTTTATGGCTCCTGTTTTGGGATTTGTGGACATTTATTTCTCCACTTTCATCGTTCTGATGTTTGTAGACGCTTTTTGAGGTAAGAATATCATTTATCTTGCACACAACAATAGATTTTTTTATTGAATCGACTCGCTATCGAATACTCGTGAAACCGTGACTGTGTGATAGAATGATTACACATCGACTAAATCCTTGATTGGGATCCAAGAATTAAAGGTATCATTGTATCCTTTCCACTTTACCAAAGCTTGTTTCTTCTTGTAATCTCTCCTGATAACTTTATCGATTCTGAATATCTCCTGATTAGCTTTCAATAATTCTGGTTCATAAAAACTCCCTGTAATTTCTTCATTATTGAGATCTTTCAGTTTATATGTGATCGGATTCGTGTATTGTATTTTATCGATAATGAAGACCTCTTCTGACCAGTTTTCTGTATAACCTCGATCAAACAACTTTCTTTTATACTTTGATATTCTAACCTTTTCACCAACTTTAAATTTTGGCAAAGATGATAATTGCTTCAAATTGCCAAATAGATTGAAGTAAACAGTTCCTACATTCTTTTTCTTAGATGCTTCTGTCGGTGTCATTTTTATTGAACTGTGTTTAGTGTTATTATACTGCTTCAATATTTTAGGCAAAATATCCAGATACATTGTATTGCCTTGAGCAGTGAATCGTTTCCACATTTTATTTTTAATCGTTCGATTCCAGCGCTCAACAACTGATGACTTCTCTTCATTTTCAGTCGAATACAGTGTAATGTTATGTTTTTTGAGCAAGTCTTTGAAATGTTTGTTGTAGAACTCTGAGCCTTTATCAGTCCACAGATACTTTGGTTTTCGACCCTCTTTGAATATGCTTTGAAATGCTTTCGTTATGGTCTCACCTTTTTTATCTTTTAATGGAACAATCCAGCCGTATTTACTGAAAACATCTATAGTCGTGAGAAGATACCTATTACCTTTATTCCATTTACTGAATTGTTGCATTTCAACAAGGTCAGCAGCCCATATTTCATCAATATTATTTACAATAACACGCCGCCGAGTAAAGTTACGTCTTATGGGTTTATGCAGCTCATTAGCTAATTTTTCTTGCCAGTTTTCCTCTTTACCCGACGGCTTTTGACGTTTTTTGGAACCCCAAGACCCAGTTTCTGTTTTGTATTTATTGCATTTCTTGCCAACCAATGTCCCCATTGTCGTTCGGAATATGGAACAGCATCCAATGACTTTACCATCTTTTTGTCAGCTTTCAATTTACATTTTTTGTCATCTTTGCAGACTGAATAATCAACATCATGTTGCATGGCTATTGCATCTGTTTTGCCTGTTGGTTTATCGTATATTTCCAATATTTGCCCTGTTTTGGGGTTATATTTGACTTGATTTTCCAAATCATTGTATGGACCAGTGTATTTATGACCAGGTAATACCCACCCAGCTTTGGGTTTTGGGAGCTTACCAATCATTTTGTGTATATCAATTGAGCCACCGCTTTTGGGTCGTCCTTTGATTCCCTTTTCATATTCACCCCAATTTGGTGGGTGCCAACCAATTGAATCATAGCTTGAGCATTTCGGTGTGTTGTGAAATTTGCTCCCAATTTTTACCATGCTTTCACATGGATAATTTTTGTATTTTTCTAATGTCTTTTTTCCAGCCTTGCCAGACCAAAATTGACTCGACAATATACCAGTATCTGTGCTAAATGCACTTTTGGCAATGTCTCCAGATTTGTATCTATCAAAGACTTCATTTGTTGATGGAATTAATGTTCCAACAACATCCATTGACTTCGACGCAACCTTACCTGGTGTGCCAAATTGTTCTAAAATTGTATCTAAATTACCACCATCAAGATCTTTTCGGTCAGTTTTGTACCTTCTTTTTGGTCTTACTTTGGTTGATAATTTATCAAACATCTCTGATCCAGTCTTTTGAACAAAAGGTGTTGCTTTAGAGATAGCATAATCAATAGCTTTTTTCTGCAATTTAGGGTTTCTAAGTGCTTCAGACCCATAATATCGACCCATTTCAACTGCTTTCTTTCCCATCCATGGTAATGCATGTTGAATTAACATATCAGCACCAGTTGATGCTAAAGTATCCATTATGCCCCCCCCTTCGGAGGGGCTATTTAGTTTCCCTGTTTTTTAACAAATTTGGTTTTAGTTATACCACATTCAGCACAGGTACAGAAGAACATAAGCCGACCATTTTTGGCTTGCTTGTAACCTGAAGGCTGAACACATTCAGTTTCTTTCTTTTGTTTAACACAATATGATTTGACCATTTTATATCACTATATTAGATTAATTATCATCAGAGTCAGACTCAGAATCTGTTACCAATGTACACCATAAACATAATTTTCCTGAAAATTCTGTGTATTCATCACACTCTTCACAATATCTTATATCAACCATTATACAAACTAATTAGATAATTTTTTAAAATATTGGATTATAAAATTATGATTGTTCATGTCAAAATGTGCATTGTGGATTGTTTTCAATATACTTGTACCCTTTTGTCTCTCAAATAAATAATACAAACACCAATAGCCACATAATACTGAATCTCTTTCCTGGATTTCATCACCTGAATACATTAATCGTTTGCCACTTGTTGACATAAATTGCATAATTTCTTTTGGCATAATTAACCCAAAACTATCAAAATATTCTACATATTTGTCTCCGTTTCGATACGCAACCCAATGTGTACCTGGTCCAATCTGTGAATCCAGGTTAATGATACCAACTTCATCTTTTTTCATCTTTTGTGGTAGATTATCTCTGCTGTAAATGCCTCTGAAGTGTTTTATTTTGAGTTTTTTGACCCAATCAATGAGTTCAAAGTTACTGAGTGGTTTATTTATGAATTTCACAGAATGTCTCCGATTAATGGAATCCCCTTGAATGGACTGTTTTTGCCTAACAACAGACCTTTTCCTTTTTTGGTTTTTTTTTTCCCTTTACCATACTGATCCCATGTACCGAAAAATGGAGGCGGCCTGTAATTAACTGGTAGGACCAAACCACCATCTTTTTTGGTTGTGTTTGGAACAAAAACTGGGACCGATCTTCTGGATCTACTTCTATCCACCTGTAACCCTTTACCCATTAATGCATTCAAAACCATTGGAATGCCAATTGAAGCCAATAATGTCCCCAAAAAACCTCCTGATTGTGCCTTAGTTGGTTTAATTACAATCTGTCCACCAGTATGTATTGCATTGACAATTTGCTTCTTTTGTGCTTCAGTGAGCCAATCTTTGTATTTTATTAATTGATCAATTTTATTTTGAGGAATGAGGAAACCACCAAATATTTTATTGACTCCAACATTTGCAAGCCCAGAAAGTGCTCCAGTAGCTAATGGTCCAACTGCTTTCGTTGCCATTGGTAGTAATTTTGTGCCAATTTTGAATAATGATGACCAAAGACTGCCTCCTTGTTGTACAGCTTTTCGTATCTGTGTTTTGCTTATTTTAATATCTGCTCCAGTTTTGTTTTGCATTGCCTTTTTTAGCCTATTTATTTGTGTTTTGGTTAACATCAGCTGATCCGGTCCAGTTAATTCAGAATTTGATAATCTTATTGTTATTGCTGAATTGTTTTTTAATGCTTTTGCTAGTTTATCTTTTTGCCCAATTGATAGGTTTACTCCATGTGAATGATAAGTTGTCATATCTTTTATATAACTAACGTTACATTAATTATCGAAACAATAGTTTGCCATCTTTTTGAATGAGCTCAGCGTCTTGCTCGTATAATGTCAATGCATAAACTGAATATGCAGTTGCAGTTGTACCAGATAATTCATAGTGGAATGTCAGCTTTGTGGTACCATCTTTGATATCCATTTTTTGTTTTGTCAAATCGAAATACAAGAATGGGAATAGTGTTTTGAAGTTATTGATATTCAACAAAGTCCCCTGACTGTATTCATTATTTGCATGCACATATTTGAGGACATCTCTGTAAACTCGAGTCAAATCAGCTTCTGGAGTGTAATGTACATCAGGATATTCATTACCATTAGCCACAGATAAATGACAATTTAGCAATGTTCTGGGATCTGTTGATACACTAAATGTATTGTACAAAAATGGATTTACTGTTTGTGCAGCAAGATTTGCATCATTGATAATGAAAACAAATACATGCCTTGGTTTTGAAATCCCACTTGTTATCTGAAAATGACCACTTCTTTGTGTTGAAGAATTACTTCTCTCAATATTTTCTCGCAAATAAACCCATTTATGTGGCTTCAAAAACTGACTCATATACAGTGATTGCCCCTCTGAATTGAAAGTGATTCGTGGTACAATAAGCTCCATTCTGGTAATAATTACACGACAATCAGCCCCAGCTTGCCATATTAGAATAGTATCAGATTCAATCTGCAAATTTAATTCCAATCTTGTTGATGGCAATAACTCATCCATCAATGCTTCAAAGAATGAGTATCGATTCAATGGTATTTCTGTATTGACAACCACTGATAGACCCAAAAGTGCTTTTCTTACAGCAAATCCTTTATTGTAGTTATCTTCAGCCGATCGTTCTTCAGCGTGTCGGTTTGTATCCAGATAGAAAAACTCATTTGTTGCTGTCGATTGAGCATATCCTGGACTATATTCCAATAGATTCTTGATATTTACACAATGATTTGCATCATTACAATCATATACCATTTTACCATTCAATCTTACATCGAAATCATGTATAAGACTGTGTGAACCATTAACAATACCATTATGGTCTTCAGCTGCTATATTTGCATTCTGCATTGTTTGGACTTTAAAACCAACTGATATTCTTGCATTATACCAATCAAATGGGGTCACTTCTCCTGTGTTGTCAACAACAAAACGATAACCATCTTTCTTTTGTGACCTATTATTTCCTGGATTACCAGTATTCAATGGTGTCTCCAATTGGAAGAAGACATCTTCGTATCTCTCAATGTATTTTGGATTTCTGAATGATTTCATTTATACAGATATGTTACATTATTTTCATTTCCTCCTTCTTTTGAGTTTTCCACCAGATATCATCCTATTAACTCTCTCAGCTATTTGAAAATCAGTCAGTGGCTGCTCCATTTTTGGTTGGCTCATTGTCACTGATTTTGTTTTGGAAGGTTGTTTTTTGCTCAATAATTGAATTATTTTATCACCTGCTTTATTACCAGCAAACTCACCAGTTTTGGTGACTGCTTTTTCAGCTGCAGTTTTGGCTCCTTTCTTAGCTAATTCTTTTGCTGTTTTTCCGAAAAGTTTTGATCCAACTGATCTGAAAACATCCATAATTCCTTCACCATGGATATGTTTGCTTACATAACGACCCAATTCTGGGTCAAAACGTGGCTTAAATTCACTTTGTCGTACCATATATTGATATATTATATTAAACTAGACCTGAGAATCAAGCTCATGAACCAGTCAATGCCATTCAAGTCAATTGGCCGACCCAAAGCGTCAGTCACTGTTATCCCCATTTCTGAAATAATTGACTTGGAAACTGGGCTGTATAATGCTCTTTTTGGCTCAAAAGTAAAGGGATAACTCCTTGTTAAATTGTCAGTGGGTATCATTATCAGTGTATTTGTGAATCGTCCATCACTGAGGCTATCAGTTATTGTATCACAATTAATGTCCAAAACGTCAATATCATTGGTAATATTTGGCAATTTTGTCCCGTGTTCAGTTTGGCTAATTAACTTTGGTTCAAATCCAATAAGCGCCCCAAAATTAGAGTTTCTAATATCAAGCTTCCATTGGTTGTCCAGCTCAATGACAACTCTATATGATGAAAGCACAAAATATAGATTGATGCCCTTGCTGGAAGATGGTTTATCTCCATTTTGAATTATTGATTGAGTGATATAATCATCAAGATCATCATATGAATACATTCCATCAACAAATGTGATTGTCTTCCATTTTGTACCATTATCTGGGCTGTATTTTATTGTATTATTGTTGTATCCTGCATTGACATTATGCCACGAGTATGTCATTGAAACTCGATCAACAGCTAGCTCATGTCTCATTGTTGTGTCAAGCTTCAATGGTGGATCAAATTTGATAATAAAGTCTTCAGGCCGACTTCGACCTATTTTTTGTCGGTTAACAGATGAAATATGTATCGCCCTTTCTTGCATATATATACTTCAGTTATATAATTAATTATGTAACTGATTACGCGACCTAGCGAATTATGTATTGTTGCAATAAATCAATGAGTTGTTTGTTGTTTATCAAGCCAAGTTGATTCAATTTATGGACTATTTGTGAAAATTCCTCTTTGACTCCATTATTGCCAGCCAAAATGGATCCACCAAGCAATTCCATTCTGTCAATCAAATCATTAGCATCATTGAAATAAACAACACCAGAGCCCAATTTCTTGAATTTATGGATTGGAATCTCACTGAGTTGGTTCAATTCATCAAATACCATTTTGGCAATATCACTGTATTTCTTCTTTGAATTAAATCTCTTGGTCAATAAATCGATTGTATCGAAATCAACCTTTTTGTCCATAACTTTGCGTTTATCTTTTGTTGCCACAAGTCTGAGTTGTCCCATTAATTTTGGAATATCAATCATCAGTCCACCATATTTCCCAGAAGATGATATTTTGTTTGCATTTCTCTTTGGTTGAGTATAACCAGAACCTTTTTTGATGGTTTTCATTCCTTCTGGGATTATTTTAATCCGCCCTCTGTATTTTTGCAATAATTTTATATCTTCATCTATTTTATCAATTTTGTCTTTATTCTTGGTCTTTCCTTGGCCCTTGGATAAAGGACCCTTCTTTATTCCAAGTTTTTTCAACATTTTGCCAATATTAGCATCGTAATCCTTGATGTCAATATCTCCTTGCATAGAAGCTTGGAGAACAGAACTCGGAGGTGCAAGATCGTATTGCATCAATTTTTTTATCTCATCAACATCAAAACCAGCATCTAAATTTGATTCAACATCAGGTGACATCATTAATGGTTTATAGCCAATTGGTAGCTTTGCTTCTGGTGGTTTTGTTTCTGGTTGATAAGTTAACATAGCAATGTCTTCCAAACCTGAAGTCAACGCTTTTTGGTTTTTCTCCAATTGTTCAATCAGTTTGTCTTGTTTTTCATCAATTGTTTGTTTTGTTTCCTCTTGAGCTTTAATAATTGGTTTGAAAGTTTCTGATAAACCTTGTTGTAAATCTTGTTTATCATGCTTGTACTCCTTCAATGTATCTCTAACTTGTTTGGTTATTGTTCCAGCCTTAATCTTGGCTTCAGATAGTTGTTTTAATCTTTGTAGATCCATTATATTATTAACTTATATAATGTATTGATATACATGGAAATCCCAAATTATGATAGACATGATAAAAACACTAATTTCAAAAGATTGTATGGTTACATGCCAAGTGACACGTTTCGGATGTTAATATGTGGTAATTCAGGATCTGGAAAGACAAATTTATTGTACCATATGCTGATGAAACCACTTTTGTATTATGATAGAATACATTTGTATGCCAAAAATTTGGAGCAACAAAAATACAAGGATATGCTACAAACATTGACTGATATATCAAATAGTGTCGGGTATAATGTCCTTGTTTGTAGCAATGATGATATAATTCCAGTGGAGGAATTGAAGGATGATGATGCCCAGAAGATAGTCATATTTGATGACTTTATTTGTGAAAAAAACCAGAAACCATTGATTGATTATTTCATTCGTGGCAGACACAAAAACTGCTCTGTTATTTATCTGAGCCAATCGTTCTACAAAACACCAAAAGATATTCGACTCAATTGCTCTCATTTCTGTGTCTATGACTTTCCTAGCAGCAATGAAAGAGGTCTGATATCCCGTGAGTTGGGTGTCGAAAAGGATAAATACATTAAAGCAACCAAAGAGCCATTTTCATTTCTATATGTTGATAAGCCCATGAAGAGAATTAACAGGAATTTTTATGGAACAATATAACCAAATGATATAAATGGGAATATTCAACGAACATAGTTCATCGTCTTCTTTCACAACGGTTCCTCTTCAAGGAGCCGCTGGGCCTCAAGGAATAGGGTTTAAATTAACCCCAAATGGCAATTATGATATACAAAACAAAAAACTTGTTAATGTTAAACAAGGAGCTGATCCCAATGATGTTGTCACAAAGAGCCAAATACAACTGTTGGATAATGCTCCTGGTGATGTGCGAGCTAATAAAGCAGTAATTTACAGCAACAGTGGAAGTGTTCATACCAATAGTATTTATCTACAAGACACGCCAGACGGTGCTGGCAGCTCCAATGATGTTCGATTATTGACTGAGCATCAGTCTTATGAAAACATTCATCTTAATATACCAGATTTGAAAAACTTTGATGGCCATGGTGGACGAGCTAAAAGTGAAATAATGGTTACATCAACAGAACAACATATTACTGGACGGAAAACATTTTTTGATATTAGTGTTTTAAAACCCGATAATAACGATCACGCGGCGAATAAAAAATATGTCGATGATGAGATTAAAAAAATACCATCACCTGATTTGTCTACATATTTGAAAAAAGATGGCACTGTTGAAATGACTGGAAATCTGGATATGGGTAATCAACAAATTACTAATCTTGGAGCCAATATACAAAATACATATGATGTCGTTAATTTAGGTTTCTGTGATACTAAATATTTACAAAAAGTCTCCAATAGTGACCTCGATATGGACAATCATAAAATCAAAGATATGGCTCAACCAACTGATGATAACGATGCTGTTAATAAACACTACGTTGATCATAACTTTCTCAACAGGTTAACACCCAATGCTCTTGGTGGTGAATTAGATATGAGAGGTCATAAAATAATCGTTCTTGGAAATCCTTCCGATCCCAATGATGCTTCCACTAAAGCATATGTTGATACAGAAATAGCTAAAATACCATCTGTTGGAAGTGATTTGAGTGTATATTTGAAAAAAGATGGAAGTGTTGCAATGACTGGAAACCTTGATATGAATAATAAACAAATCAAAGATATGGCTCAACCAACTGATGATAATGATGCTACTACCAAAAAATATTTTGATGACAAATTGGAGCAAAGTCATCTTGTCAGCAGCCATAAAACAAATGAATTCAAATATCTTACAGATACTGATGAAAGCAGTTCAGAATATAATATCACAGTGTATGGAATAGCTGCTTTCAATCAATCCCCACATCAGAATAAAAAAGCTTATGATATCACATTGATTAAAGACAGTGGAAGTAATGATTACAGATCAAGGATAGGTTTCAATATTTATACTCTTGCTATTGGAACATACACAATTGTGTTTGAATTCTACCCACCAGAAATGACTAATATTCAATTATCATGTACTGCTTCTGAAGCATACATCCACAAAGCTGTACAGCGTGATTTCACTGCTTATAGCAAGCTATTGGTTCAATTCAATAACAACAGCAAACAAACTCCAAATTACATCTATTTGACGATGCATGGAACAGCTACAGCGACTCCAGTACAATGTCATCTGGTTGTTTACGGTGTCAAAGATTGGTCAGATAGCGTTTATCCAGGAGTGTATGACGGCTTGGACAATGTAATGTTTGAATATAAAAATGGAGATATGGAGATGAAAGTCAATATGGATATGAATAATAAGATTATTTCTGGTTTATTAAATCCGATATTTGATTCTGAAGCAATGAATTTGGGTTATTTTACCAACTTATTCAAAACGAAATACACTGGAACTATTGCCAGTGGTGTTTTCCAAAGAACAAATCCAACAAATAATTTTCAAATCGCTGCTGATGGAAATAACTTTTTCAATCTATACTCCGTTGTTTTCCAAAGCAATCAACAAGTTGCAAATGCACAAATTTTGATAAATGGGAAAAAACAAGGTGAAACAACCAACACTGACACATACCACAGAATTGGAAACATAATAAGTGGAAGCAATACATTTGATTTGCCCAAATCAAGAAAATTTGTCAGTATTGATTCTATGTCAATATTGGATAATATTGGAGCAGGAACTGCTGTTAATGGAACTTTTGAATTGAAAGTATTATACTCTGATTATTTTGAAAGATATCATGCTGTCAATAAAAGTTGGTTGTCAAATATTGAAACTTCAAGTGTTGTTAATGGCAACATAAAAAATGGAGTTTTTGAAAATGTTCATGGTTACCAATTTGGAACATTAGGCCCGGTTAAAATAAAAAATATTGTAATTAATACAAAAAATCATTACCAAGTTTCTTTTGTCGCCATTGCTAACAGTAAAACTTTATTTTCCCATTTAATACAATTTAATATGAAAATTGGGAGAAATTTTGTAACTACAAATACAACAATCAAACCCATGATAATTCAAATGGGGATTTTTAAAAGACGTCCAGGGTTTACTTCTCCAATTATAAACAGAGAAGTCACAGGAACTTTTGAAATTTATTTATCAACACTATTAATATAATGCCATACGTTGAAGATGAAAATGGAAACCATATTCTTGATGAAAATGGAGATAAAATAGAATACACAGTAACTTATGACAACTTACCAGATGGATTCAAATATAGAGAATCTATCCATGTGAATGATGATGGTCATTTGGATACAGAAAACAGACATTTAGTTATCAAAGATGGAGTTAATTCAAATCATGCAATTTCACTCCAACAATTAATAAACAACAATGAAGACATCATCAAACCATATGTTGAAACAAAAATACAACAAGCTCTGGCTCAGTTTAAAGCTCAACAAGCTCAGGAAGCTGTAACGTTTCTCAACAATCAAGTTGCAATGAGAATAGGAAGAAAAAGTGGTACAATACCAAAAACAAATTACACATGGATAAAATTATTGAGTAAAGATGACATTAAAGGAATCAATACATTGCAAGAGATTATTGTGACAAACACATATATCAGGAGAAAAGACAGATATCATCATTCCAAATCCGATTTGGTGTCATCATCATTTGATCAATTGGAATTCTTCTTTGATGTGTCATTTGAAAACTATTATTGCTACTTCAACAATCATCCATCTGATTGGACAATGAAGTATTTTGTTGAATATATTAGGATACAATTACCTGACAATAATGTCCACTAGGTCGTGGACTCCGTTACTTTATTTTATAAAAATATTGTAATCAAATGGTATAATGAAAGAATTTTCAGAATTGCAAGAACACATTCGAACATCGATGATAGATTTTCACCGTAAATTGAGTCTTCCAATATTACCCAGACAGGAATGCATGATAAAAAGTATCGTAATATTCACATATTTGTATGAAAAACATTACAACACAGGTTTACCTGATGAAGTTTACAAAGAGTTAATTCATGATGGAATCGGATTAATTGGACCTGGAGATGGATGGTTAACAGCTATTCTCCATCGATTATTTGGTTGGCAACCATATATCAGATCACATGGAATATTACATGATGCTTATGGCCAATTTTACAACAGATATCATCGTGACAAAGGATACATGTACACCATTAATGAGAAAAAAACATTCAATTGGATGAAAAAATGCATGTTTTTGGGTCAAATAACTGGTCTCTATTATTGCATCAAAAATAAGATAACCATATAATATATGCAAAAGAAGAAATTAATAATTGATTTCAATCATATTTCAAATCGATTATCAACAGAAGAAATTGATGAATTGAAAGCTTATTACATGACATATCACAAAAAGATGTGGATGTACAAAAGTGCATACAAAAGATTCAAAAAATGGGAATTCGCTGGTAATATTTCATCCATTGTATTTGCAACTGGTGGTATTGCATCATCGGTTGCAACCAGTGGAGCTTCATTATTGGCAATATCATCGGTGTCTGTCATAATTCAAGCTTATATGAAGCATAAAAAAGTTGAAATCAAACTTTATCAATGCCAATATGCTTTTCAAACTTACGGACATTTATTAAATGAAATAAAAGAAATAATGAGAAATGGACATTTTGATAGAGATGATTTGACAAACAAGCTTACTCAAGATGATGATTTCATTTTTTATAATTCGCTGATTGTCGATAAATGGGGTAACAAATATGATAAAAAATATCAGATATTCACTTATGTATGATTAATAATGTGCATGATTTGGGGGCCAATAATATCCATAATTTTATCCCAATAAACATTGTATAATTTCATTGTTTTTTTGGATTTTGTCAACTCAATTTGGGAAGAATCAATTTTCATTAATTGCAATATTCTATGCAAAAGATATTTCAAACTGATTATTCTCTTTCGTTTGCCATTGATTTGTGGCAGTATTTTGTTTATTTCAACGAATATTTTATGAATTTTGAAATTGGTTGAACAACTGATTTCAACTTTGTTTTTCAAAATAATTTTATCTAATGTATGCGACAAATGGTATTTTCTATTATACACTGTTTTCTTGTATATTTTGAACAAATTGGCATGAAAATTGATATATTCTGTTTTGTATTCTTCACCAACAACCTGTCCACAAGCAACACACGTTAATTGACATTCCATGTTTTTCAAATTCTGTGATCCACAACAATCAGGCATTGATGGTTGTTTCTCAACTTTGGATTCATCATGATATCCACAAAATTCACATTCATCTTTGCAATGCAGGCTTTGACACAGAGATGTTTCCACCTGCTTGGAAACATCTTTTGGTTTTTTCAATATTTTGGATTTCATTTTTGTATAAATATAGTATATAATATAATTACACAAAAATGTTTTCCAAAAGATGATACAAAGTCTCGAAATCAAATATTTGACAAAAAACAAACCAAATTTTCTCCAAAAACATTAAAATTAAATATCTCATCACAAAAGATGAGTCAAAGTGTTCAAATCAAATATTTATCAAAAAACAAATAAAAACCAAGTTTTGTCACAAGTTTTTGTCGCAATGTTTTGATCACAAGTTGATACTATCATTGGATAGCATAATGACCATAGGCCAATGAGTGTATTCCATCTGGATGCAAATATCGTTTATCATCAAAACATGACAACGATGTCTTGTTGATTGTGTAACTACCCAATTGATGATTGTTGCTGCGGATTGTTTTCATTTGGTGAAATAATTGTTTCTCATTGAACAACACATCTTTGTAATCAGAATGTTGAATATCATTTTTGATCACATTCTTTTTGATTCCTTTGGCTGTTTTTCCACCATTGTTGTTTTCTTTGATATATGAATACATTTTGGATCTCAATCCAACGAATTCAACAATTGGAACACCAGCAGCTTCATCTTTGAATTTACCAATTACTTTCTTGTTAGTTGCATCAAAATATTGATTATCAGTGTTGTAATCACTGTTGTCAAACATATCTTTGTGTTTCCAAAAATCGGCATACACATCTTCTGCTTCAATTTCATATGTCAAACTATCTGTATCCGTAAACAGTAATTTAGCTTTGTTTCCATATTTGTTTTTAACGAAATTGTAATGGAAATCGTACATCAATGTTTTGCTCAAATCAAGGATACACATACCAACATAGGCTGGTCTGTTGAGTGTCAACGATTCCTTTATTTTATGGACTGCAACCAAGTTTTCATTAAAGATTTTGCTATTGATGAATGTTGGTTTGGAAGTCATTTTCAATAATTGTTTCTCATTAGTCACCAATTTGATGTCTTCTCGTTTTCTGATATTCTCCATTGTTTTACCAAACACTGAATTATTCATCAGTTTGAAGAAATCTTTCTCAAAAGCATTTTTTGCATTAGTTCTTTGTCGTGTATTGAAATCAATGTATGTCTTCAACCAAGGTGATTGGTCAAATGATAGAACACGATAGATTTTCTTCAATTTCAAACCCAATTCACGATATAATTGCAGATTACGATAATGTAACACATATTTTGATTTCTTTGACAATGTTGGAATCAGCTTTTTGACTTGTCCACTTGTTATTCCAAATTTATCTGCAATTTTTTTACAATAATCTGACAGCATATTTGGTGTCACTTTAATTTGTTCAGCAGCACATGGATAATCATTGTGTAAATCATGTAATTCATTAGGATATTCCAAATCGACTTCCAATAAGTATCCAGTCTTGTTATCTTTGGGAACTGTTTTCCAATTAATGTTCAATATTTGTTGTTTTTTCAACCATTTGAAATTCCCTGTTGGAAGATGTTGTGACATAGCCCATCCATATAGATTGTTTGCATCCAAATACATGATATGTTTACTGGGTTCATTTGGATTCCAATTTTGCATGTATTTGTTGTTTGCTTTGCCGTATCTGTTGGCAATATAACTGATTCCTCCACGCATGCCTTTTTCAACGAATTGATACATATCCACATCACTGATTAATTCAAATTGGACTTCAGTCATTTTCAACATTGCATCCCATGATAATCCAGGAGATGTAAAATAATGACATGGATCCAATCTATAATATTCCAAACATGTTTTACGGAAATTTTCAAATACATCAGCCAGCAATAATACATCAGATTTGAGATATAAATCATGGTATTCGCCCATGGTTTTCAATTGAAATGTATTCCAAACATTTTGTGCATGACTGTATTCTTCATCTGTAATATTTGTATTATTCATTTGACTGTAAAATTCATCTTTGGTTGGTAATTGAGTATCATTGAATTTATCAAAATTACTCATATAATCGTACGGATAAACTCCTTTTTGTTTCATTAATTGTAATTTACGACCTTTGAAAACTTCACTGGTATATTTGAAGGCATCTTCTGGTAGATTTTTTGCAAGATTTGCCAATGATTGATTCATAAACTGAAGACTGTCGATAAATACTAAATTATAACCCAACATGAATGCCATGTATTTCTCCATGTTATTTGGGATTACATTAATTTTGTGTTGTCTGGTTTCACCTTTTTTATCCACATAAGTATTGGTCTCAATAATTTTACCAATTTCTTGCATTATAAAATGACTATCATATCCTTTCAAATTATGAAATATTACAGGGATTTTGTTAGTTATTGTAAAATCCCTGTTACATTGATTATGGGCTGAGCCACGGAATTCACCAGTAATATGACAATGGTCTCTGACACGTCTATCATTTTTTGTGAATTGTTTGCAACAAATGTGACAAGATGTTGCTTTTTGGAATTTGTCTTCATCTTCTGGAGACATAACTAATGGTTTATTGAATTTGTATTTGATAGTTTGTCTGCAATATTTGACTTCATCAAGCATTGCTTGCATGAATTTGTAAACAGCATTTTCTCCACGATAATATTTTATTGGTTTTGAATATTTGTCATCATAGCAGCAAACAACTTTGTAACCATAACCGCAATCAGTGTGTTTTTGATAAGCTTCAGTAAAAGATTGTTGGTTAGATTGATTACAACCATGAATTGGTTCAGTGATTGCTTCAAAATCTGCGTATATCACGAATGGTGCTTGCATTTGTTTATTAAAATTTTTGAATTCTATTTTGGAACCAACTTCGGGCATTTTGATTGATTGTTCACCATTGATTTCAATACATACTTCCTTGTGCTTGGTTAAAACTCGTTCTGATGAAAAACATTGCAAACAATGCATACAAAAATGTTTTCTTTGATGTGATTTGGTTTTGTGGTGCATAAATCGATTAAAATCTTTGATAAGACAGTAATGTTTGTTTTCATCTTCTGAGATTAGCAATAGATTCATCACATTCTCAAACTTTTCTTTGGACACATAAATTGGATAAGTTTGTTTGTTTTCATAACCAAAAACATTGATGTTGATATTGTTTTGTGTTTCAATTTTGTTGTATTGTTTGACTGAAACAGGGAATTCAATTCCTTGGTAATTCAATTGTGGCATAAATGCTTTGTCAGTTTTTTTGATTCGTTGTGGATTATTTTCTCGTGGATTCAAATGTCTAACGTGACACCATCGAAAGCATTCATTATCTTTATTCTTGAGATTAATCAATCCACTTTTGTTATGTTGTAGTTCAGTTGGAAGTTTAATGTAAGAACTTCCAGTAAGAGGCTGATATTTGATAATATTAATGTAATGTCCATTGATTGATTTAATTATCCAAGCTGAACCTTCACTAATCCATTTGTGAATATCATTCATAATTTGTTCAACATTAACATCCAAAGATTCTTGAAAATCATTGGCATTAGTTATTGTTTTTGGTTTACTATTAAAATATCCAATTCTGGAAACAGTTTGGTTTCCTTTTTGTTGTTCAAAATAAATTGTCAAAGTTTCAATAAATTTAATTCCTTTCATTTGAGTTAATAATTGTTTCATAAAATGAGCAATCGCTAATCTGGTTGAACTCATTTGAATCAAAGGATCTGTTTCATTTTTAATTCCAACTTCATAAGATTTGTTATATCCCTTGAATGCTCTTGCAACTTCTGTGATTTGAGTTCTCTGTCTAGGAATCGGAGCCATTTTCTTTTTTCGAGGCAATGGAACTGGACGTCTTGGTATTAATTGATTATCAAATGATACTTTTGGTTTATCAGCAAATTGTTTTGGAGGTGGAATAATGTTGTTTCTTGGTTGAACAATTGGTCGATCTCTGAATTGAACAGGTGGTTTGATGATTGTATTCTCGTACTCTTTTACCATTTGTTTGACAGATTTTCGTGGATAGGGTATTGGTTTCACTTTCTTGGTTCTCGGCATTGGAACCGGTTTTTGTTTAGCGATTAATAATTCAATTAATTGATTTTTCGTTAATTTGGATAGATTATTTTTATCCATATTATATATATATGTCATATTGTTTTCAAAAGGTGCGTTTGGGGTTTTGCTTAATGTCTGGCCACCCAATTGACCAGTCATTCCAGGATTAGCAGTTTGTGGACCACCTGGACGGATCCATTTTCGTGTTACTTTATTGTGGGACATGCCCTGAATACACTCATTTGAGCATACTCAGGAAATGTTTACACAATATTTACCAAAATTCAATGTTTGGTAAATGTTCTTGAAGTTGTTTTTTAAATGGAAAGTTACCATTTTTGATTTTATTGATTATTGCATTGTATTTTTTATCAATTTTTTGTTTCTCATCTTCTGTAAACTTATCATCTGATTCCTCCAATTCAATGTCCATTTTAATTGATTTAATTGGTTTTTCAGTTTCAATTTCAATCTTTGTTTTGTATTTCTTGGCTTCATGAGCGTGTTTCAAATTTTCTGACGGAGTAACTAATTCAAGGTTGTTGATGCAATTATTTTGTTTATTGGAGTCAATATGATTAATTTGCATTCCATCAGGAATTGGACCATTGAATATTTCATAAACAAATCGATGAACATTAATTGTTTTTTGTGGTAATCCAATTTGTGATAACCGAATCTGTCTATATCCAGATGGAAGTAAATTTCCAATTGAACATCTCTTGGTTTTTTTATTAAATATTTGACCATATTTATTGGCTCCGAAGTTAGTATAAATAGGGTGATAATTAAATACATCACATTTTATTTCAACATTTTGTGTTGATTTGTATTTCATTCCTTTGCATTCATTTCCCTTGTATATCATGTTTTGTTGTCTAGTCACAAGCGCCAAATTTTCAATTGAATTGTCTTGTTTATCATTTTTGATGTGATGTATTTGATAACCATCTGGAATTATTTGTTGGTTTACAGCTTCATAAACAAATCTGTGAGATGTGTAGCATTTTTTGTTATTCATATTTAAATTAAAATAACCAGAAGCCATCATTTGACCTTTCCTCGCTTTAAATCTTTTGCGATTAATGATGTATCCATCTTTTGAGGCAGCATAATTATGGTAAATTGGATGACAATAATATGTTTTTCCATCATAAATAACAGTGTTTGTGGCTGGAATTGTCTTAGCTAGATTCTCACCAGCATGAGAATCCATTTTAGCGTTTTCAGATTTTTGATTTTTCATTTCTCTCATACAATAATGTATTATATAATTATCGCTTTAAGCCATTAAGGTAAAAAAATTACAGTAAATGTATTAGACCCAAAAAATACATCAAACATAGTCAAACAACACTTTGTATTCAACATCATTAATCCCTGTAAAGTGGAAAATCAGTGTCATCCAAATCGTTACACATTCTGTAATACATCTTATTGATTATTTTATTTTCTGTGCGTGTAAACTCGCAATCATTGTCTTCCATTGGTGGAAATTCCATTAATCTATTGACTGTTTGCAATTCTTCTTCAGAGTATGAGCTGTTAAAAAATTCTTTTCTGGCTTTGTGCATGTGTTTCATATTTTCAGAGGCTGTAACCAGTTGCAAATTTACAATTGAATTGTTCTGGCGATTGGAATCAATGTGATTTATTTGCAATCCAGGAGAAATATGTGTCTGATTTACGGCCTCATAGACGAATCGATGAGCGGGGCATGTATTGTTACGTCCCGGAGAAATTATATAATAGCCATTCTCAGACAAATATCCTTTTCTAGGTTCTAATCTTTTTCGATTGATTATATAACCATCAACTGAGGCTCCGTAATTTTCAAATGTTGGATGAATAAAATATGTTTTATCATTGTGATCAAATTGGTTGTTCATATAAATTAGATTACATAATTTTTCGAAACCGGTTTAAACCAGTTTTGAAAAAGCAAGGAAAATTTAGGTTTTTAGGTCAAAAGCTAAATTTAGGTTTTAGGTCAAAAGCTAAATTTAGGTTTTTAGGTTTTTGACGTCTCCGTCGCAGGAGTTAGGCAGGCGGCGTCCTAGCCGTGAATTCAAAGGCTGAAATAGTATTTTATGGAGTGGGGTGAGATCATGTGTGGTTTATGGGGTTTATAAGGATTTGTATGGGATTTTTTATCACTTTTTGAAAAGTGGGCTGATACACCCAAATATCTAACTACTATGTTAATATAATTTATAAAGGATACTACATGGCGGCGCAAAGGTATGAATTTTAGTTTCGAGTGGTAAAAGCAATATTTTACTCACTCGCTACGCTCCTTCGTAAAATATTGTTTTTAACACGAGAAAATAAAATTCATATCTTCAAGCCACAGTGTAATTTTCTTTTTATTATACAAACAAATTTATCGCTCGATCGCTATTTTTCACCGACTGTTCGCACAAACAACCATGACAAAGCGGGAAATGACGTCATCAATATCCTCACCAGTGAGGATATATGGAAAATACGCCACTCAGGTCCCGGGGCCCGGATAACACATAAGGCAGTGACAAGGAGGAAACATGTTGTTTAAGTTTTACCTTATCATCCTTTCAGCAATCCTTGGATCAAATGATAGCAGCCACAGGACAAAAATAAGCTGATACTGCAGCTGAAAACCAACGTTTGGTACCAGGAGAGCTGCAACAACACTGAAGCCAAAAAACGAATTGTGAATAGATGAGTCATGCTCAAGGCTGAACGCATTGCCTAAGAAGAATTTCAAGGAGCCTACAAGGCCAAAAGCTGTAGCTTAGGAGCCCAACATGTGAAGTGTTAGGTGCTGCTGCGAAAAAATTTGGCGCCCAGGGCCCAGTTGTTCAAAGCCCGATTAAGCTAATCCTGGATTAATGTGAACTTTGATTCAAGTTTAATTACTAATCGGTAAAGATTCTTCCAAAAGATTTTTGTCTCTCAGTTTTGACTTCCACTTTTCTTTACCTGGAGCTTGAAAATTGGCTTTAAAAACACTTTTAAAGAGCGAGATGAAAACCTCGATTAACTTTTAATCCTAGATTAGCGTTAATCAGCTCTCAAACAACCCGGCCCTGAGCATTTTCTTGGGTGCCCCAGGCCACCGGGCTTCAGTTAGGCAACAGCCTTGCATGTTACTAAAATAAGAAAGTGGGCAAATAACAAGTACTATTATTCACTGGTATTCAAAAATTACCATTGAACACACCTTTGAATGCCATCCAGTTTGAAGTAAGCTTGTCTGTAACAGTCGTGCCGCAGCATCAACTGAAGGCACTGTGCCACACTGTGCTGGTAATCATTTCCCTAAACAAACATTAATATATTATTAATC
Organism: Pavona decussata; assembly: GCF_977016875.1. Lineage (NCBI taxonomy): Eukaryota > Metazoa > Cnidaria > Anthozoa > Scleractinia > Agariciidae > Pavona > Pavona decussata. The sequence goes on along the minus strand of NW_028145474.1, from coordinate 2,610,123 downwards.
AATATTAAAATAGAGCAAGCTAAATCAATAAGGGAAGAGTTGGAGTGAAGCAGGAGGGGATCTGAAATCTTCTTGAAGAAATTCATCAGGCTAGATAACTGAACAGTCGATTTAAATGTTCTTACAATATAGCCAGTCTTATATTAAAGTCTTATTTATGCTGACACAAGTGACCTCCACCCCCAAACCAGGGGGGGAGCAGGCGTCTAATGAGTAACTTTGCGCATTTATCCCAATAATCAACACCTTCAAAAGCCTGTTTAAGGCTTCTGACACTTTTCATGCTTTTCAAGTTTTGATAAAGATGGCTGACAGTCATCGAAACTGTCAGCATAAATAAGACTTTAATATAAGACTGGCTATGTTGTAAGAACATTTAAATCGATCTGAAATCTTCCTGTACCCTTAACTTCCAGCTCCTGCCCCCTTTCCCTGACAACAGTTATTCTTTCAACTTTCCCAGCTTCCCATCCTTGCATGCCAGGGGACTACTCAATGAAAACACACAAGAGAACCCTCAGACAGCCAGCAAACGGTTGCAACCAGGCTCCAATAACAAACCAGTGTTTTAAGCATGAGCCCTGGTAACTTAACTATTAAACATATTGTCATCTAATTTTACTTTTTAATAGTTTTTGCTGCTTTGTTAGAGTATTAATTTTGTATCACAGGTTCATATCAGCTCCTAGCTGCCTTTTCAAGGTTTCCCAGGTTACCAAATAATTATAGAGATTGGTAAATTGATTGATTGATTGATAGATTGACTGACTAATTAATAGATTGATTGATTGATTGATCAATTAATTGATAGTTTGATTGATGAATGGATCAGGTGGATGGGTTGATTGACTGATTGATTGATTGATTGATTGATTGATTGATTGATTGATTGATCGATCGATTAATTGATAGATTGATTGATGGATGGGTGGATGGATGGATCAGGTGGATGGCTTGATTGATTGATTGATTGATTGATTGATTTCAAGATTGATTGATTGATAACCCACAATTGAGTTGAATTAATGGTATTTTTAATTTAAAAATATTAATTATTATAACAAATATTTTATTGTGAAATATAAAAAGAAGCAATACCATTGACAAGGTATCTGTTGTGTGTGCTTAACAATACTTACCGAATTTGCCAGGCTATTTTTAACCCAGGACATGAAGTAATTGAGATCATTGTCGGGTAATGAAACTTTTCCCCAGGATGCCAACTTTGCTACAATAATGGCTGTCTGAAATAACAATCACAACAATTTGAAAATTAACAGAGAATTACAGTTGGGGAATTGCTACTTAATGAAGAACCACATTAATGATAAAAAAGTAGCAAATGCATGGGCATGTAGGGCACAGCAAATGATGTAACAAGCAGCCTGCAACTGGTTAAATAACTGTGCATGTGTTATGGCTAATAACCACAGTGGAGATGAATGAAGGTAAGGAGGAACCTTGCTGTCCCCAGCAGAGGAGTCACCATCCTACCTAAGGTCTTCCTTATATGGAGAAAAGTTGTCCTAGGAGAGAGGGTCACCCTCCCAGCTGAGTCAACTTTAGCGAGCGTTTATATGAGAAAAAAGTTGACCCCTTTGCCCGAGCCAACAGTGCTTGCGCATGCTCTTATTGTCTCGCATTGACGGAGGCTAGGTGAGTTAAAGTGTTTATATGGAGAAAAGTTGGCCCGGCCAGGAGGGTGACCCTCCAAGGAAAAAGGGTGACCCGACTAAGCCAACATTTTGTTTCTCATGTAAGCCAAGTTTTGTAAGGAAATGTACGAAAAGTTGGGTTGCCCAGGGTAGCTCGGGTAGGCAAGTGACCCTTCTACACAGTACAACTTTTCTCCATATAAACGGGGTCTAAGCTTCCCTGGAGTTGCCAAAGTTTCATACATACAGTGGAAGTGAACCCCACGTCATGGACACCAACTTAATACAGACACTCGTTATGACAGACAGTATTCTTGGTCCCACCCCATACATTAAATTCCTTAAAATTAACCTGCTAATAACAAGGGCACTCCATAATATGGACACTTTTCTGGTCCGTAACAATGGGGTTTGACTTAACAAATGTACATGTATCTATACAAAACAAAGTGAAGCATGAGAAAAATTGTCCTGGCTACCAGCAGGATGACCATCTTTCAGTAAGGCTTCCCCTTTTTTGTCCATACAGCCCTATACAAACATTTTGGCTCGCTGACTCAGGTCAACTTTTTGTTTATCTCAATTGTATGGAGGGGAGGGGGAGTATTACATTGGTACCTGGCATAAGTTTTCTCCCAATAAACAGGGACTAAAGACAACAGGAATAAGTATTTTGGAGTTCATAAACTCATTGACAGCCATGAACACAGTGTACAAGTCATAAATGTTACATTGTGCACATTTGAAAAGCTGAAAATTAATTTATAAAAGAAAATCAACAAGATCTAAAACTGGCTTCAACAGACAAGACATCATCATCATCATTATTTTTGTTCATTACCTGATGCACAATAAACTGATCCTGTCTGTTGAGAAGTTTGAGGAAAGCAGCCCAGACATTGACGTTGGCTCTGATGAGAAAAGAACAAAAAACATCACGTGGCTGCAAACAGCAAGAGATGAAAATGCTGAATGCTACCAGTTGGCTAGGACATAGCATAATACTTATTTATTCTGCTGACTTTTGGTATAAAAGGGACCTATGTATTGTTATACTTGCAAAGTTCTGAGAAAATAATTAGACACTATGATTGTGCACTTGTAAATTTTTGAATCTGAGTGAAAAATATAGCTGTGGCAATCATGACAACTGCAAGAACTATAAATAAAAATAATTTTATACATTATTTATGATCAGTTGTTTTTTTTTTTCTACCTTTTACCAAACTCATGGAAAATAGAAACTCTGCTTTTCTCCTCCTGGGAAAGAAAAGAGTTTACAAACATCAGTGCATGATAACAATAGAAATAAATACTACAGCAGTATGTACAGTGGAACCTCTCCTTACGGACACCTCTTTAATACGTCGGACACCTCTCTAATACGGACAGTTCACTTGGTCCCTGAGAGACTGAAATCCATATAAAGCCTACCTCTCTAAAACAGACACCTCTATAATATGGACACTTATTCCTGTCCCCTGGGTGTCCGTAATAAAGAGGTTCGACTGTATATGCAAAGAGTGGCTAGACCTTCATCCAGTGTTTCCAGGTCAAATTTGAATATGGAAATGTCAGTTCTTGTTCTTGGAAAAACCTGAGAACCTCTAGAAGTGCTTTCACAGCTGTACAACTGTGCAATCTTAATAATTATTATAAATGCCACACCCCGAGACATAGTGGTAATCAAAGCACCTTACCACCAGTACAAAATTTTAAAGAGATGTTTTCATAGCTTTCCCTTCCAAAGTCCACCTTTACCATGTAGTTCAGAAATATGGTTCCTTTAGAACCTTTTTTTGTTTTTTTGTTAACTGTTCCATTATTTATTTTGTTACAGTTTCTTTACAACTTCTAAAAACTTGCTGTAAATGTGGCAATATTGCTCAAGACGAAGGTGATTGAGCAGCATGTCCAACCGGTACATTATCTTTCCTACTGAGAAGTACCGTGGATGAAATCCTAAAATGAAAGCTACTGAGCAGTACTTTCCTGAGGTGCTGTTTATTATGCTGTACAAGGTGGTTCTAGCATTTGAGTCTGTGGATGAAATCCTAAAGTGTGACCATTCAAATGAAAGCTACTGAGCAGTACTTTCCTGTGGTGCTGTTTATTATGCTGTATAAGGTGGTTCTAACGTTTGAGTCTGTGAATGAAACCCTAAAGTGTGACCATATTTCAAATGAAAGCTACTGAGCAATACTTTCCTAAATATTATGCTGTACAAGGTGGTTCTAACGCTTGAGTCTGTGAATGAAATCCTAAAGTGTGATCATTCAAATGAAAGCTACTGAGCAGTACTTTCCTAAATATTATGCTGTACAAGGTGGTTCTAACGCTTGAGTCTGTGAATGAAATCCTAAAGTGTGACCATTCAAATGAAAGCTACTGAACAGTTCTTTCCTATTATGCTGTACAAGGTGGGTATAACTTTTGAGTCTGTGGATGAAATCCTAAAGTGTGGCCATTTAAACGAAAGCAATTATTTTCAACTTAAAAAAAGTAATTATTTTCCAACTTGGAATTTAGATGTCCTTTGGAGTTAAACCTGATTGTTCTATGCAAAACTGTCAAAGGTTAAAGACTTACATTCAGCACATCATCAATCAACACCAGGATATATCTGATTGTCTGATCCCGAGAAAGCCGAGCCAGCAGTGATAAAGAGCTTTTTGCAAACTGAAGAGGAAAATTATACAAGATAGTGTATGAACCCTTTTTTAACCCCTAATATTGAAGAACAAATTCTCCTATCTTGCCCCATACTTTTCTTATAAAAATAGTGTGGAGAAGTTGTTAAAATATCAAGAAATTCACCTTGGGTGATCATATCCTTAATTCTCATGACCTCATGGGTTGAATAAGCATCAATATTACAAGGAGAAATTTAATGCTGATCACTGCTAGTGCTTAAAAGGTTAAACTAACAACTTTTTACAGCCAGGAATGTCTATTGAGCAAATTGTTGAGTAACAGTCTAGCCTGATTATAAAGAAAACAAAATGAAAGTCTTATAAAGAAAGTTACTTAATAGCAATACTACATGTACGCTGCATTGCAGTAACTTTATTATTTTACAGTATAATAAAACACCAGGGCCAGGTTGTCCAAAAGCCGATTAACGCTCATCCACAAATTAAAAGTTAAGCGAGGTTTTCACCTGGTTCATTAAAAATTGTTTTAAAATCTTTTTTTAAGCTAATGGTAAAGGAAAGTCTACGTCAAAACTGAGGGACAAAAATATTTTTGAAGAGTCTTTATTGGTTAGTAATTAAGCTCGAAATCAAAGTTCATTTTAACCCAGGATTAGCTTAATCGGACTTTTTTGAACAGCTCGGCCCAGGACCACATAAATCTAACATTTGAGTCTGTCTAGATGAAATCTTAAAGTGTGACCAATCAAATGAAAGTTACCAATCCCCAAAGTGCCGTTTCAGTGAAACCCCGCCATGAACTGAACTGTCGACATTTTATACATGCACAATTTCCTGGCGCCACCACCTCATTATTACTGGCACTTTTTTTTTGTCCTGGCAAAACACCAATACTTTCCTTGTAAGAGAACCCTGTTAGCGCAGCCAGTGGCCACATTGTAAAATCCCAAAGTGTATATGCCTTTATAAAGTTACTTTGATTCCTTAATATAGCCACTCAACCCAAATTGAATTTTAAAGGACCGTTCAAATGAATTTTTCCTGAGGTAGTTCTCCCTAATTTGTGGCTACTAATTAAAATAACAGTCAGTAGAGGTACAGGTATCTTTTTTATTACCTGGTCCCCCTTTTGCTCCAGGATCTTCCCTCTTTCTTCAACACCCATACAGTCATAGTCAGCAATCATGGTGTAATCCTCTTGATTAATCATTTGACTTCTAACAAGGTTCAAAAATACAAAACTTGTAATATTTTATTATTAAATAGAACAAAGACCCACACACTTAGTTACGCAACTCACGCAATTGAGAAAAGAAAGCCTGAAAAAATTCAGGCTTGAATGGGATTTGAACCCATGACCTCTGCCATGCTGGTGAAGTGCTGTGGGTTCAAATCTCATTCAAGCCTGAATTTTTTGCAGGTTTTCTTTTCACAAAGTTCTGCTTATTAATAAGTTGCTTATTTGATCTCCATTTAAACCAGCTATGCTGAATTGGAATTTCTGTTTAAATAATGTTTATAAATAAATAAATAAATAAATAAATAAATAAATAAATAAATAAGTTGCTTATTTGAAAAATACCTGTGAGGGTCTCTCTCCTAGTAGATATATTTTATCTGCTAACCACTTTTATTAATAGTTACATGTACATAATTATTTAATACAGTGGAACCGCTGTTCATATGACCACCTTTGGGCCGTGAAAATGTGGTCGTAATAACGGGCTGGTGGGATTAACGAGGTTGTAAAACTAAGGAAACAGCTGTACTTTCAATTCATTCAAGGCACAAGAACTTTTAGTGGTTGTAATAACAAGGTGGTTGTATTAATGAGGTAATCATGTATGTATGTAGGTGTATGGATTTTTCAACACAAAATAATGATCCTGGTTTGATAAAGTGAAGAAGACACCAACACAGCTTAAATATTTGTGTGATGTTAAGCATGATGGCATCCACAACATGGATTACTGTGGCAACATCATAACATCATGTTGCTCCAGAATGTATCCACCCCCCACCACTTCCCCCCTCCATTTAACCTACATGTACAAACCTTATTTGTACTGGCAGTAATGTTGCGAAAAATTAATAAAGGTTTTAAGCAAAATTCTGGATGAAATGATCGTATGACAAGTTTGCATTGCAATAAAAACTTTTGACCCAAAAAGGAAACCAACTTACTGAACATAAGATTGCCAGTTCACATTCTGTTTCCTCACTTCTTCACTTTCAACTGACAACCTACCAAATGGCATCACAGGAGCTGAAAACAAGACATACAGCTGTGTCAGAGTCGAAAATACAGTTAATATTTTGGGAAAATTGAAGAACAGCTCCCCCATAAACCTGTTGGCTGACCAGTTGTCGGTGAATAGTCGGTCAACAAATGACCAACAGTCAGCCAACAGGCAGACAAAAAATGGCCAACAAACAGTCAACAGAACACCATTAGTTTAAGCTTATCCTAAAACAAACAAAGTGTTGGCAAAACAGTTGGCTGTGAGAACATGTCGGTTACCTGTTGGTGACTTGTCAGCTAGTTGCAAGTTGATATTTTGTGACTATTGTCACACCCCTTTACATTTATACATTTGTAGATATTGTAGTTATAATGAACCAATCAAACACTCAAAGAACGCCAGCCCTTGAAGAAGATCGCAATCAGGCATGTTAATTAGGAGGACATGCACCCTTCAAAACCATTGCGTTAAAAGGCCTGGGAAATTCACTGAATATCTGCTGTCTTAAACTATTCACCTACAATGCAATTCATTGCTACAAGCTGTATACATGCATGTTATGGTTCAAATTTATCCTTGATTGAAACTTTATCTTCCTATTGTTCTTGGGTATGGTAATGTACATGTATGATAATGAGTTTGAAACACTGGAAATTAAAATTTAAACCAAGGATAAATTTGAACCACAACATATAGTTACACAGTGGTGAGCACTGTCCATGTCTGAATTATTGTTAGCGATAGTGAGATCATCCAACTCTTGATAAAACCAAACACTCATTAAAAAATGGACTAACTGTACCTGTGGACAGGTTTGGATCCTCTTTGCCATTATTAGATGCTATATCTGCAAGATTCTGGTAACTTGACATAGTGTGAAACTGAAGAGGGAAATACACAACGGCTCAAAAAAATAATTAGTTACTATGCCATGTAGATGAACCATTAGCTTGACATTCATTTTGCACTAAAAATATTATATGTAAAGACACAAACATGCCACAGGTGACCAACACCACCAGAAGTTAACCTGGTTTCTATAGCATGATGCAACTAGGAGCATTGCTACAGTCATGGACAAAACTAGTTGCACAACCGGCCTCAATTAGCCTTTGCTATATACGGGTTGTGTATGTATTTATTTTTTGTAACTAAGATTTTAGAAAATAATAAAGTTGAAGTTGAAGGTTACTTTTAAAAAAATAAAACAGAAAAATTTATGATATTTGTGAACGTTGCGCGTATATTTTAATCTCCCCTAAGGAAAACACCGCCTGGAGAGTAGCAAACCTTCACACCCCCCTCCCCACTCACTCAATGTGAGGGGGGAGCTGGGTCAATTTGGGTAGAGTGGAGATCTCCAGAAGTTGGTGCCCATTTCTGTTTAATGAAATGGTCTTGTACAGTTTAGACAGCTTATCTGCTTATGTAATGTATATATACTAATCAACTGCACTACCCGCCTAGATTAGCCTATGCTATTTGCGGGCTAGTGCATTCGGAATCCGGTTACTTCGTTCCATGACCACTTCGTTCCAAACCACTTCGTTCCATCCTTTGGCCACTTCGTTCCACCAAAGTTTCATCGTTCCAACGAATAGTCACTTCGTTCCAAGTGTAAACTAAGCGAGTAAACTTCTACGTAATCTTACATGGGTCTGGGATCATAGCAACCAATCATATCAGACTTCAGTAAAGATGAACCTGCTTCGAAAAAACTATCCTTTCTTAACTTTATTTATTAGTTTCAGACTAACGAAGATGCGAAATCATGTTTAGATTGAACATAAACGTGAAAAGATGTGCAACCACGCGTTGATCATAGCAACCAGTAATTAAAACTTTTTTGCGCAGTCAAATCAACTTTCAGCTATCTTTCCGATCATCAGTTAGTCATCTTTGGGACGAAGTGACTATTTGGTGGAACGAAGTGGCCAAAGGATGGAACGAAGTGGTTTGGAACGAAGTGGTCATGGAACGAAGTGGCCGTAATTCGTGCATTCTTGCCTTACCTTCGTGAAAAATGTGCTTTAATAAATTGAATTGAATTGAATTGAATTGAATTGAATTGAACTGTAGGAGGCAAGTGAAACAAACAAACAGACAAATAAATAATAGCAATGCAATGTTACCGTACGACACTGGCACTTATGAACTGTTAGATGAAAGATAAAGATGTAAAATTAATTATTAAATTAAAGGAAAATCCCCGATTTCTTGGCATACACCGACAAAAACTGTGAAATACATGTATATATCGGCACGTACAGAACTGGCGATCTTTTGCGATTTCCCATGACAAACACAGTATGGTCTGCGTCTAAACTGAACAAATGCCTCATCATTTATGAAATAAAGTATGATCTTAAAACACTTACCGGTTAAATGTGGATAAACACAACAAGAAAACACCAAGAATCAGACCGCCATTATCCAGTACTCATGTGATTTGTGTCACCACAGACGGCGAAAGGACTGGAAGGTCTAAAAGGCTCGGTTACTTATCCCAAACAAAGATGGCGGACATCCAAGGTGAACATTAATTGGGCCTGAAGCTTGTGTCAAAAATGGTGTTGTTTTCTCGCGTAAAATGATTTGAATTTCTTTAAGCTAATCAAGATGGAGACAGGTAAGCTCTACAGTCGATGAGCGCATCAATTTAACTTCATTTGTTGTTGTCAACTTGTTTCATGGCCCAAAATAATTACCCCACAAGGCTAATGAAATTGTTCAAATTACAAAAAAAAGCACTACGTATCATAACATTCTCTCCATATACCGCAACATCTCTTCCTCTTTTTATAAAGATGGGTCTCTTAAATATTTACCAAATTAATGACCTACTAATCGGATCTTTCAGTTTTAGTCTTATCAGTAAATCGTTACCCACCTATTTCAGTGACCTCTGCATTGAAAACACGCAAGTCCATGATTATAATACCAGGAGTTCAAAACATCTACATAAGTGTTTTAACCGAACTAACTATGGAAAATACTCTTTAAGAAGTAAGATAGTTGATACATGGAACAAAACTCCTATAGAAATAAAACGATCTCTTTCTATACATGTTTTCAAAAAGAAAATGAAGCAATTCCTTCTCTTTCAATGATTATGATATAGGCGTTAACTTACATAATTTTACTTGCACCTTCTATTATTACTGTTATTTGTACACCAAACCTGATATCCTGATTAATTTAGCTTAAAAATGTAATTTGAATCAAAGGGGGACTACTTTGTAAAAGCCCGTAAGGGTTTCTTTAGTCTTCCTCCCGACTTCAATGTAAATTGCACGATGTACTTCTTATGTTACTTATAATTATGGGAAATAAACATTCATTCATTCAACATGTGGGGATATACTGCCCAAAACAGTTAATAAGCAACTTTATTATATGGCTGGCTCCGCGAGCGGGCAAGATGAGTCAAATTCTGCGCTGTGATTGGCTATCCGAGCGGGCAAGATGGAGCTATCTTGCCCGCTCGGGATTACCCGTTGCCCGTCCGCTTGACATCGAAAGTTTAATCCCAACAACAATGCGGATTTTCTTCGATTTTCTCGTTGTTTTGGGGGAAAACGCTCACTAAAAGGTTCGGTAAACTCTCAACATTTACCTAAAGGAAAGGAAGGAGAATGGAATCGTCCTGGTGTAGTGAAAACTTCGTTTCAGCTACAATGAATGTGAGTTGAATTGGTGAGTTGCTCTGCGTGTAGTATTTTAGATAGAATTGATTTTGAAAAACTTATTGTCTCAAGTCGAGTGCCAAATTGATAAGTTCTCTAGGTTTGCAATGACTGTATTTAAATCATAGCGTAGTGGAAGTTGCGGTTAGTGTTTAGAGCAGTTCAGAAAAGTATTTTTTTTAAGTTCGCCGAAGAAGCTCACGTTTTTAATTCAGCCGCTTCTTGCTTGATGTAAACAACAAAATCGTGTCAAAGTTTCGCCCAGTTTTCTGATTTACCTGCTCTTTTTTTCGGCTTATGTTTGCATATAATCTCAAAATCTATTGTTTCATTCAAGAATTAATGATTGGAAGCCGAAAACTGTGAAAAAAAATTTTATTATTTACGCCACCGCGCGATCGCCTGAAAATGGCGAGTTTGCTTGAATCTATTCAAATCTTCCCGCTCTTGCGAAAATCTAAATTTTTCGTTCTCGATAATTGTACACTTCCTTTAAGCCATTATAAAGTTAGAGCCCTAAGATTTAGTTAGGATTCCTTGTTTTCCACCATTACATGCTAATCCAAAGGTGCACTGAAAATAAATCTTGCAACGGCCGGCTATGAAGAATTTCTTTCCGAGTAGAGCAGTTTCATGTCTTGTTTTGTTTTGTTATTGTAGTTTTAACTTGATGGTAAAGCCATATAATAAATCCTTTATTGACCAAGCTTGTTCGGTCAAGATGGCTGGATATTGGCCTCGTTCTTTTTTTGCGTTTTTATGAACCTCGACTTCGTCTCAGTCCATAAAAACGCAAAAAAAGAACTTGGCCAATATCCAGCCTTCTTGACCTCACGCTTGGTCAATAACGCATATTTCTTCAATCAGGGCCGTACATAGCGGGGGGGCAGAGGGGGCAGCTGCCCCCGCTAGGAAAACTCTCTAATCTCCTTTTTTTTTTTTTTCTAACATAGTGTTTGAGTTTGCTGAGCTTTTTCTTGTAGGTTGTTTCAAAATCACAAGAAAATCGACTAATTAACTGAAAAAATTTCCCTTGATTGGGAATTCCAAATAATTATTTTGGAAAATCTTTCGGGGCAAAAGCCAGTACGAACTTTTTTATGAAAATAACGATTTTGTTATTTGGGCTTCCTTTGGTTTAGAATTTGGTGTTTTAATTAAGACTGACAAGCCTATGCCACTCCTTGGCGCGCGTTTCAGCCCTTTTAAATCTGGCTTACAAGAGTATGTTTTTTTTAGAGCTAAATTGGTTTTTTAAGGCTGCATGACTCCCAATTTTTTGTAGCTGGTTTGAAGGATTTGATAGAGCTGTGGATTGAACCATCGTATGTTCAACATCATAGTTCATTTGTGCCTAATGAGTTTTGATTTTCCTCTTTTGAATTCTCTTTATTTTGAATATGACCTGTTTTTCTCTCTGTTCAACAATGGTGTTTTTATGTCAGATAGGGCATTTCAGTTGGGTTTGGTTTGGCTCCTTTGTTGTTGAGATTTATGAAATTAATCATTGCTTGCCGGTTGAACGCGCTAGAAAATTAATTCCGTAGTTGTTGTTATACCGGTCCCGGCTATTAAAAGGCCCAACTAGAAACGCTATCTGTATACGGGAGACCCCTGAGAGAGTGTGGGGAGTTTGCCCCCGCAGACAAAAAATCCTAGGTACGGCCCTGTCAATGTTATGCATCAATCGTTTCCAGTAGTGTATTCTCACCTGTTGTTTCCTTAGGATTAGTTGTAATTATTTTGTACTTAAGACCAGGTTAGTCCTCAAAGCATTGCATTTCTAAATTCCAATTCCAACATATTTCAAATTTCCAATTCGATCTAGCTAGAAATGACCCCAATTAGTGCTCTGCGCTAAATACGTTGACACTTAAATAAAGTGGTTTATTTTTATTTATACACGGAATGCCCTGAACTCTGGACTAAAACCAGGGTTTTAAGTTACCGTGTGTCGCAGATTGTTTTAGTGTATGTATAAGTTGTTTATGTTAGTTTTTTGTTGTCAGCTACAGGGAGCAGAAGTGCGACCCCATCTCCAAGCCAGCCACCAATCTCAAGGGAGCAAGCTTTACTTGAGTCATTTTTTCATACCCTCAGCCAGTTTGCTTTTGATAAAGCTAAAGACCAAGTGGTTAGTTCCTTAATTTTGATAATCTGGTATCAATAGCAAAACACTGACTGATTTTAACACCTGTTTTTAACCAAAAAATGAGGATCATAAGCACTGATTACGTGAAAGTGTTTAGCAGGTATCTCCAACTCATGAATCCTCTTCTGTTTGTTATTACAGTAATTTCATATTGTAAAAGGTATTTGACATCTGATTGACCATTTATTTCATGACCAATTACCGGTCAACTCTCACCTTGCAGACACCTCACTATTACAGACACCCTGATAACACGGACAGCAGCTAAATCCCCGGCAAAAATCAATTATACACGTTTGACTGAAATAAATTTCCGCTATTACAGACTCTCGCTATTCAGGACACTACACGTACATGTATCTCGCCGTCCATAGGGTGTAATTCTGCTATCGCTGTTTTTGCCCAAGTTTTCTGACCCATGACCTTAAGCTCTTTTTCTATCCTTTTTTCCCATGTTTCACAAGGATGACCCCTACTAGTTTCAGGCGCCAGTGCATTTAGGGCATTACAATGCAAAACTTTTATTTATTTGTCTGAATATATTTATATATACACTGTAGTTAACTGATCAGGGAAACTAAGTAAACCTAAACAGTAACATTAATAGTTATTATAATTCTAAAAAAAATACTTATTAATTACTGTCTTAAATAATTGTTAAGAATCACATAATTTTGCAAATTAATGTACAGTATGTGTCCCAGTAAGCCAAGTCCACTAAAAAGGGAAAACTTGAAATTTGTATTCAATACGCTGCACACTGTCATTTTTAATGAAATTCTAACAGTAGTATACCTGCCAACGGTCACCCATTATGTGTGAGTCCCACTCCTGTGGACTAAAGACATTGGTCTCATGCATCGAGGACAATTTTTCACACCTGACTCACAAATCCAGATGAGTTGTTCTTAAACACATGATTAATAACAAAAATTCAATTTCATTTCTCCCAAAAAGGTGCTTAATGTTGATTTTGTGTCCTTTCTATATCATGACATGCTAAATTTTTCGCAAAAGCTTTCAAAGTCTACAATCCATTTGAATCGGGATTGTTCAATCTCGTTGGAACATCTTCGGACATTTTCAGCAATGTTTGGAAGTCTTCAGAAAATTTCAGAAATCTTCAGAAGTGGCTGGGACATTTTTGGAAATCCCGGTCATGACTTGTTAGGCAAAAATCTCACACATATTTGACTCAGAAAAAGGGTGCAAGTATACAGTAGCCATTTTCATTTTAACAACTTTTGTCATTTTCCATGCAGGAAAAAGAGAAGGAAGCCAAGCGGTTACCGCTTGTGTCCAGTACACCATGGTCATTACTGCTTTTGGCTCTATCTCACTTAGCTCTTGCAGAAAAGACCTACTTCTCTTTCCCATTTATTGCAAAAAAGTTCTTCAGGAAAGATGTATGTTAACTTTATTTTATATTGTACAGTTTCAGAAAATATCCATACTCCCCCCACAGAAGGTTTTCTGTTTTGCACCCCTGTCTCCCCAGGAAATTCCAGTTTAGCTTTATACTTTGCTTCTAAAATTTTGACTTTTAAGACCCCCCTACCCCCAGGAATTTCTGATGACCTTCCATGGGGTGGGTTTGGCTTTTTTCTGGAACTGCACATTGTTTCATACCCTCAAAATACATGCACATGATGTGGTTCAAAATTTTTTTGTTTAAAAGTTTAATTTTTATTTCTCTTTGTCTCAGATTATGGTAATGAATATGCACAAAGAAAATATAAATCAAACTGATTTGTAAAATTTTAAGCCAAAAAAACCTTAAACCACAGCATGTATATGGCCATCCCAGTCATCAATATTTTTAGCAAAGTTTGAGTTTTCCTTTAATAAGTATTTAGATGTCAAAAGACATGATGTTGCACAGGGGTAGAAAAGGAGGAGTAGGAGAGGATGAGGAGGATGAGGAGTGAGGAGTCAGAGAAGCAGGGTAACGGGGAGGGAGGGAGACAGGGGTGGAGCTTTTTTGCACTGTAGAGGAGAGGATCAAGGAATAGGACAGGAAGGTACAAAGAGAAGGAGGGAGGGAGGAAGGAAAGGAGGGAGGGAAAGGGTGGTAGGGGTTTGTTTTTACTCTGTAGGGGAGAGGGAAGGAATAGTATGGAAAGTTACAAAGGGAAGAAGGGAGGGAGAGAGGGAGAGGGTGGTAGGGTTTTTTAACTCTGTAGGGGAGAGGGAAGGAATAGGTTGGGAAGGTACATGTACAAAGAGAAGGAGAGAGGGATAATGAAGAGAGCGAGTAGTTAAGTAATGTGCTCAAGTTACTTTCAGACTCTCTTGAAATCTCTCATTGAAATCATTGACCAGAACTCGTAAAATCATGATTGTACAGTGTTGGTTCCGCCCAACAATGTTGCTTAATGATCAATAAAAAATGAGTATGGAATACTTTGAATCACTGCAAGGCTGGCTCTTAATAAAAGTAAGCTAAAATGTTATTGATATAAATTAATCAGATGTGTTTATCCTGTTCACAGTCTGTGCGAGACGGCTTCAAGACTCTTATAACAGAGTTAAAAAGAATAGAAGAAACAGTACATACGGCCTCATCCACAGGATCTATAGTTGAAGGAAGTTTGATGGCTGAGTTGTGCAGACATTTATGCCAATTTGCACAAGCCAGACAGGAATTAATTGACTTGTATCTTTTACAACTTTATGGAGATACTTACATGTAGAACCATTCAATACCTGTAATCCTTATCCTTATCTAATACTATCTGAGTTCGAGGTCCATGCTGTAAGTTATGGACCAAGTTTTTTCCTGTTGATTTACGACCCAAGCGTAAAGTGCGTGGGTCATACATGTAAATCAATGGAAAAAAATGAGGATCCATTACTTACCATACGGACTGACAAAGCGAGGTTAGTAAGACATTTATTATATCTTTGAGGTTAATCGGGCACGTGGGAAAGGAAAACTTTCAAATTTAGCAGGGCATACAGTGAAATACAGCCCACAAAATTGACCAATCACACCATGCATACTAACTGAGAGATATAATAAAATGTTATTATGACACTAAGTCAGGGGTTTTATTAAGGGCCAGGGACCACTTAAATTGACCGTCTGTGAACATGACTTTGCTCAGCTGCTTCTAACATCTCATCCAACTTTTTTCTGCAAAAAAAAAACATATTCAAGTTAAACTATCTTGCCGAGGTGTGCTGATCTCTCGGGTGCCAGTTCAAAATCTTAATGAAACCCCTGCTAAATAAAAGTGTATTTAAATTCTGTACATATTTGAGTGGTCAGGTACACCATTACCCTGCTAGTAGAGGTTTCTGTTTGCTGTTTTTGTTTTCTGTGAAAACAAGCCAAAAAATATAAGAAGAAATCAGAAATGACAAAGAAAATTCAAACCTCTGCTAACAGGGTGGCAATTACTGGCAGTGGATAAAATTATAACTTAATGGGAGTCATGCAAGCTGGAACTACAGTATATACCACGTGACCAGCAACCATTTGATAATGTAACATATCAAACACGAGAAAGCGTGTTTCATTGGATATCCAAATACTGAGAAGTAGGTTGAAAAAACAAGGCGGAAGTTTTTTAAAACAACCTCAAGGTGTTTGGATATCTGATGAAACACATTTTCAAGTGTTCGATATGGCTTCTCAAATGATCAATAAATTTTGGAAAAATTCAAGGCTAAATTGACAAAATGTCATGGCAATTAGGAACACATATCCAAACCATGGTCACAGTAGTGATTTTCTTTGTTTTTTCTTAATGAGTTATTAATGAGTTTGAGAAGATTAGGATGAAGTTTTAGTTCTCCTTGACGTGAATTTTCAGTTATGAAGCGATGGCAACGATGAGTTCATCGTCCAATGTAAATTGTTCAGACTTGTCCAATATGATTGATGAGATTTGCCGAAGGTATGTACAGTTATGCAGTGAACTATTCTGTCAAATATCTGGAGTTGAATTTCTTGCCAACAAAAATTAGTGACAGAAATAATAATTCTTGGTGACAGAAATTGACTTCTGTTATTAAAGATGCCTGCTTTTATGGCAATGAGTCATGATCCTGAAGGTTTCCCTCATAATGGATGTTAACTGTATGTATTAGCAGTTATTTGTAACACAAAGGGTAAAGGTTAATAGTACAAATATTTAAATTTGCAGACATAGCAAAGGTTTTCATCACCCAATTTTGGATTCACTCAAGTCAAGTTTCAGGTCTGTTCTTCACTTCAGTTTAACTTGTGAAATTCTTTTCTTTTCTTTTTTTGATGCTTTCATTCTTTACCTCCAAGGAAGCAAAGTTGAAATTTCCAAACATTAATTGTAGGATTTCATCCACTGAATCAAACATTTGAATCAAATTGTACAGCATAATAAACAGCAGCACAGGAAAGTACTGCTCAGTAGCTTTCATTTGAATGGTCACACTTTAGGATTTCATCCACAGACTCAAAAGTTAGAATCATCTTGTTGAGCATAATAAACAGCAGCACAGGAAAGTACTGCTCAGTAGCTTTCATTCGAATGGTCACACGTTAGGATTTCATCCAAAGATTCAAAAGTTAGAATCATCTTGTACAGCATAGTAAACAGCAGCACAGGAAAGTACTGCTCAGTAGCTTTCATTTGAATGGTCACACTTTTAATTAGGATTTCATCCACAGACTCAAAAGTTAGAACCACCTTGTGCAGCATAATAAACAGCAGCACAGGAAAGTACTGCTCAGTAGCTTTCATTTGAATGGTCACACTTTTAATTAGGATTTCATCCACAGACTCAAAAGTTAGAACCACCTTGTACAGCATAATAAACAGCAGCACAGGGAAGTACTGCTCAGTAGCTTTCATTTGAATGGTCACACTTTTAATTAGGATTTCATCCACAGACTCAAAAGTTAAAACCACCTTGTACAGCATAATAAACAGCTCCCCAGGAAAGTGCTGCTCAGTAGTTTAATCTTTTAAATGGCCACATTTGGAGATGTTATCCACAGACTCAAAAGTTAGAACCATCTTGTACAGCATAATAAACAGCACCACAGGAAAGTACTGCTCAGTAGCTTTCATTTGTATGGTCACATTAAAACATTCTGGGATTTCATGCACAGACCCAAAAGTTAGAACCATTTAAAGACTCAAGGTATGACTTTTGCAAGACAAGGACTAAACTGTATTTGATAATTCATTTGAATGTTTCTTTAAAGAGCTTAGAATAATGTTAGAAATAATATTGGTATAATGTGTTCCAAACTTTTAAATGAAACTTAACTGTTTATTTTTGCTTCCAGCTATGAAGTGGACATATTAAGCAATTTGTTGAAAGCACAGTGTGACATGGCCGAGTGGAAATTTCTTCCTTCTCTGCTTCACCTTCATGAAAGCCATGTCAAACTGTCCTCATGGTGTCATGTTTTACCCCCAACAGAGGTAGGATTGTACATGTATTGTCATCTGCTTGAGTAGGGACGGCACAGTAGTGAGACCACACACAATAGAAATGAGGAAGAGAAAAAGACTGCTCGCAATCTAAGTTAATGCCTCTAAGGTCAAATCCTGAACCTTTCAATAATTTATTAGACTACCATACCACAGAATTCTAAATACAAGTCCCCAAAACTCAGATTTTTAATTTCAGTAGGCAAAACAATGTAAACCACAATAATTATTATTTTAGGCAAATATTGGGCAATTACTCCTTGTAAAACTAACTTTTTAGTTAATAATTAATTCCTTGGATGTGTAGGTTCATCTTTCTTAAAAGACATTAATCCTTGCGAGCTCTTTTTTCTCCCCCAAAGTAAATTAAGAGCCAGGTCAGAGAAAATCGATGCTTTGCAGGTTATAACAAGTAGCAAGACAAGATGTTATAATTTCCCATTTCTGAGTTCAAATAGAGACTGGGGGAGGAGTGTTTAATTTTCATGTAATTGGAAATTGGAGTCCATCACAAGATAGACTGTTCACAGTCCCCCTATTTTTCCGTGTGATTCTCGAGACTGGTACGCTTCGGTGGAGTTGCTGCCATCTTGATTTGTAAAAGCGAGCGTGATGTGGGGAGGTTGTGTCTAAACTACCGAGGGAAGCCGGAGTGGGGGGTAGTTGTCCCACGGAAAAATAGGGGGACTGTGAACAGTCTGCAAGAAAGATCCCATTAAAATTAGTCAGTTTACCAAGTTTGAGTTTCTGTCATTAGACTGCAATCATATAGAAGGCTTTCAAAAATTAGAGACTTTCGACCTTTGACAGGTCACAGCTGGTAACTAGGCAATGAAACATAACAAAACTTGGTAAACGTACTGATTTATACATGAGATCAATTTTTCTAGCAATGGGGTTCATTTCTTCATATGATACAATTTGAACAATGTGTAAGCTAGAAATTGCAAAAATTACTTCTGAACACATAATGTCAGCCATCCCATGGAGCAAAATTTTGTTTTCAAACGACAGGGGAAGACAATCGCATATCAACGAACAAAACTCGAGCAAAAATTTCAATCAGGGGTGCAGGGGGGCAGTTAGTCAGGGAGCAGGGATTTTTTCATGGGCAAACGTTTACTGTAAGAATGGGACAAACAGGGCTCGTCCCGTTCTTACAGTAAACTTTTGCCCATGAAAATCCCTGCCACCTGACTAACTGCCCCTGGTTCTCCAAGGACGGCTAGGAGCCAGTGGACTTCAGAACAGCTAGACAATATTATTTCCATTCCATTTTTTCCTGGAATCCTCTGTCTTTATTTTAGCTGTCAGCATCACTTACACTGAAGAAGTCATTGTTTGGTAGCGCTCCTAAGAAGCACCTTGAAGCACCATTTCTTTATCAGTGGCTTGGCAAGTTACAGGACGCTTTGGTTTCAAAGGTGGATGTTCTTTTAGTGGAGTGAAATCCTTGTTTACATTAACAGTGGAGTTAAAAAACTTTGGGAATGGTTTTGAGGAGCCTAATGAAAGGAATTAAAAAACGTTCCAAACTGCATCAACATGTATTTTACAGAAAACTGTTTATCTGGGCCGGGTTGCTCGAAAGCCAATTAACACTAATCCACAACTTAAAGTTAACTGAAGTTTTCAGCTTGCTCGTTAAAGATGTTTTTAAAATCTAATTTTAAGCTAATGGCAAAGAAAAGTCAACGTCAAAACTGAGGGACAAAAATCTTTTTGAAAAATCGTTATTGTTCAGTAATTAAACTCTAATCAAAGTTCTCGTTAATCCAGGATTAGCTTAATCGGGCTTTGAATGACTGGACCCTGGACACTAATTTTGTGAATGGAATTGCGTATTACTTGCTAGTTGCCCTTGTAGATTAAAATCTCTTGTATATTGAGTTTGTTGTCAATTTGATGACATCCTCAATGACTTTACCTCGAGCTGCATACGTGTACTGATAAACAATTCTATCCTTTACCTCTAGTTCACACTCTATTTCTACCATATACTTGGTAGACAGACCACGCCAACTGATATAAAGTCATTGACAGCACGCGCCAGTGTTGATTATGTAGGGAGGTAAGTGTAACAAAAAAAACTGCAGGGGGTGGGTGGGGGAGGCAGGGGAAGGAAGGTGTGTGGCTACCATTTCCCATTCTTGTTCGTTTCTTGGAAGCTCCTATTTCTTTCCCACTTTGTATATTTATTTATTTTTTGTTGTTGTTTGTTTGTTTTTGTTTGTTTGTTTGTTTTTTTTTTTTTCAAAATATACAATTCAGTGTAGGTCATTGTTGTTGCTGTTGTTGTTGATGGTTGAAATTTTTGCTCGAGTTTTGTTCGTTGATATGCGATTGTCTTCCCCTATCGTTTGAAAACAAAATTTTGCTCCATGGGATGGCTGACATTGTGTACTCAGAACGAATTTTTGCATTATTTCCCATTCAGCTTACACTTAAGCGTTCATGAAAGTAATCAGCAGACCTGCACCTTTCAAAAGCTCTATTTTCACTGGACCCTGATAACCTGCAGCTGTATTGTTTTTTAGGGTTGGGAGCATTGTTCTGTCGTTCGTTCTTTTGTTCTCTCGACCAATCATGTGCAGGTAAACGGTGCAGGTCTCCCCAAAGTAAAACTTGTTAGATACAGTGGAACCTCGATTTTACGATATGACAAGGAGACAGCAAAATTGTATCGTTAAATCGGGATATCGTTATAAACGAACTCCCGATTTATAAATTACTTTTGTCGGGACACAGAATGTTAATCGTTAATTCGGGAATATCGTTAGATCGACGATTGTAAAATCGGGGTCCCATTGTATTAGGGCCTCACAGGAATGCTCATTTCTCTTCGTATTTTTTTTTAATATATATTTTTTATTTTTTATTTATTTTATTTTTTTCGTAGAATCTCAGCATTTATCCGCCGTTCAGATGCATTTAATGTGTGTATGCTGTTAGATACTCATCAGCTGGATCCATACCAAGGACACGGATATCATTTACCCCAGGATGTTAAAGAAACGCCCTCCGGCTTAGGTGCTTTCCCTGCGATATTTTCTTTCCCTGGGGTAAGTAAATCATGACGTATGCGTGGAACGGGTATTGTTTACCCCAGGCTAACAAAGAAACACGCCGGGCTTATTTATTTGGGTCACTAGTTGTCTTCAGGGCCAGAGTTACAATGAGAGAAAATAATGGCTCTTAAAAAAAATAATTGTACTTGTCTTACTCCGTATTAAAACAAGCATCGGAGAGCTATAAAGACACCGATTTTTCCTTTTAAAACTCGCTGACGAGGTAATCTGCAAATAGGCAAAAGCGAGAACCGTGTTATAGTCTTGGTCAGATTAATGATCGTGTTAACCCACTAAAAAAAATTCCAAAGTATAAAGTGGTTTTCAGGTTTTGCTTTAATGCGCTCAATAATTGGTTAGCAAAACACGAATCACTTTCTCAGGCAATGAGCCAAACCAAAAGTAATTGTGACTTGCTCGCACTCATTTTCCCGCGCTTAATGCCGGTCGCACGTATTTTCTCCGAATACTGATTGGTTCGTTGCGTTGTTTACGTCTGCTGTGATTGGCCAGAGTAATTACTTTGGTTTTGGCTTTACCACAGCCAACTGATGCCCGCTTTATTGGTTGGCAAAACTCGCGCCACTTTCTCAACCAATGAGAAGCAAAACCGAAACCAATCGTGCCTCGCTCGAGCGCGTTTTCCCGCGCTTAGTGCCAGTCGCGTGTATCTGCTTCGAGCTGATTGGTTCAATGCGCTGTTTACGTCTGTTTTGATTGACCAGAGTAATTACTTTGGTTTTTGTTTTACGACACTCAATTGAAAATCGCTTTAAAAGCGCGAAAAGTTGCGAGTGATCAGTTAAGTTCTCACTTCTGCATGTCGTGAAACAAAACATCTGCCCTTGTTATATACTTTCTTTTGTTAACCTTCTAACATGTTTTTGCTGTTTCGCAGGAGCGACCGGTTGACCACTGGCCAAACATTGTCTCCATTCTCCTTGATAAAAATCAAGAACTGAACTCGCTGGATAAGACTGTGTTCTTCTTTGATATCGTAAGTATGACCCACGTGTATTCATCCCCGGAAATGGGGGAGAGGGGGGGTTACTCCCTACTATGGACTATACGGAGAGGCTCTCCCCGAAAGGGGAACCTTTTTCAGGCTGGAGGTATATACAAGGGCAGGGCTTTCACGAACTGAAGGAAAGAAAAGGGCAGAGAAAGCTTTCATTTATTTATTCCAAAGGGTCTTTCAAAATATCTCGAACTGACCAACGTAAATAAGATTGAGTTTTCTACTGTAGGTATGTGAAAAGGGTACCATTTTCTTTATACACGCGTGGATCAATCGATGACTGTTTTACCATAAGTCTTATTTTGCTTTCACAGCGCGTCCAAAGCACATACTTCCTTACACGCGTGGATCCACGCACGACTCTCGTGATCATCTTTAACAGCAAAAGATCTGAGAAGGACTCTTACGTTACAGCCTTCTTAACTGGTAAGTGTGGAAACCCTCAGTTGTTCTATTTCTCTTTGCCGTTTTTCTAACGAAATTTTGACACGGAGAACACAGGACATGAATTAAAGTTGAGTCATTGGGCTAAAACATACGCTTTATTTAGTGAGCCACACGTGTTTCGTGTTCAACGTCATGTTTAATAGTCCATGAACCCTTGCAGGTGTAGAGTGTACGAATACACCTCATGTAAGCTAACACAACAATTACTAATCTAATAGAAGAAAGATCCTCGCAGTTACTACGCAACTTAAGCAGTTGCGAAAAGAAAGCCTGAAAAAACTCTGAAAGTCAATTACTTCAGCCTCGGTCTGGGTCACGCAACTCCCTATTTTACCGGACCATTATCAGTAATGGCTTCAGCTTACCCAAAAAGTATTTTCAAGAAAGGTCATCCTCTCTTGGTATTTTTGAGATCACTTTTCAGCCATTGATGGTAATGTTTGGTGCAAACTCTCCCTATGTTTTCATGAAATTGTGGAGTTTTTACATTGTAAAATTAGAGAGATTTAGAATCGCCTTTACGGCAAACGTCAACGTGAGATTCGCGTTCATGTTTTCTTGAAAAAATGAGTACATAGATTCGAATAGTGAAAACGCTCAATTTTACTGAAACTGAAACATAAGTGGCTCTAATGACTCAATCCATCCAGGTATAAACCGTTGCTGACGTCTCTGAGATCCCTTGTTGGAGAGCTCTCTGTTCCGGCAAGCTTAGCTGAAGGCGAAATCTTTCCCCTAAGCTCAACAGGTGACGTCACATTTAATTGCGCATCCAGGGTGACTGGGGACGAGTTTGCCCTCTCGGTCGTAAAGCTTGATCGGGCATAACTTACGTCGTCCCCAGGGTCCTCTCCTACTCGGCCCCCGAGGACCCTGGGAACGAGGTTGCTTACAATAGTACTCATGGTCGTTGTCCTTTACCTGTTGTGTTCGTTTTTTCCTTAGAAACTGCGACCCTGTTGAGAAACACGAAAATCTTCGCCATGCTGAAGCAAGGAGGAAAGAGTTGAAAGAGTTACGTGTACATCAGGCCACTGCATGCTTCGAGGGCCTCCGAATATGATCCGAACATTTCCGAAAATTCGTACGTCCCGTCACTCCTTCCGAGGACTTCCACTTGAAAATGATCCAGAGATGTCTGAAGATTCCTACGTGTGTGAGGCGATCATCGGAAACAAATTATTATGTTACGAGTTTGATTATGGAAGATGAGTACGTGATATGAACAAACTAAATATGAAGAAATCTCTGCAGTTAGTAAATACCAAAATATGAACAGCAGAACTTGTACAATGTTACAGGTGTCCGCTTTACAAGAGTCCAACATACAAAATTAAAATATTACTTGGGATAAATCATCGAGATATCACGGTTCCATAAAGTCGTGAATTTTTCTAAAGTCTTAAGCAACTTAATTGAATGGTCCTTACGAATAGAGCAACGGAAAGTCAGTTGAATTAAGGAAGGGTATAGCGTGGATAGTTGTTGGAAAATTTTTCAACGCAAATGAATAACACAATTTCTTCGAAAAATAACAGTCTCACAGTAGATTGAAAAGGGAAAGGGCCTTGGGGGAGAGGGAATGGTGGGGGGGGGGGGGGGTGGGGGGGAGGGTGGGGGTGGGGTAGGAATACTTCACGTACGACAATGTCGGTCGTCTTCCAAACCGAACTGTTGTCTACCAGGCCTCAGTGGTTGAAAGGGCGGATAATTTTATCCACTGGGTAGTTCGCTATCCGCCAGATAAAATGTATGCATGATTTTCCCGATAGTCCTATAATTTGTGAGTAGAGTAGAAGCATATGTAAAATTTAACAATGGGATTATGTGGAAAACTTGGCAAAAGCATTGGTTGGAGTACATTTACTCCTCTGGATAGCGACTTATCCAGTGGATAAAATGTACTCCAACCAATACATTTGCTCCGCTGGATAAAGTTATCCACTCATTGAGCAACTGGGGCCTGGTGTTAACTTCGAGGTTAAACTTCGGAAGCGTGATTGCGTTAGAAAGGCTAAAAAGCATAGAAATTCTTTAAATCCTTTGAAAGGAATAAACTTATTTCCAATAAATGCTTACTTGATTCAGAGGTCTTAACGTTGGGATTCATTATTGCTGTGTTTACTTCTAAAGTGGTTATCATTAAAATAGTAGCACGCTCTGGATGTTATGATAAGTTGGTTGTCCTGTGCAAGGTATTGTAATGTGATCTTAAGGATCACGTGTGGAGTAAAAGTACGGTAATAAAGCTCTTGAAGTTGAAGCTTGAGGATGTGTATTTTCTCGTACTCATAACATGGTACCAGGATCTCTTTAAAAGAAACCTCTCTGACTCCCAACTCCGACATGGAACGTATCAAACCTCCCTCAGAATTGGATATTGATAGTCTCAATCTCGCAGATGTGTGGAAGGAATGGAAGGAAGCGTGGGAATTGTATCGGATATCGAGTGGCCTTCACGAAAAGGACGATGCCATACAGATAGCAACTATCCAAAGTATTCTCGGGATCAAAGCAAGACGGGTGCTCAAAACCCTACCAAACATTCCCGTAAATATCACGGAAAGGACTGTTGCAGGTATTTTAACGGCGCTTGAAACGTATTGTGTTCCTCGTAAGAACACAACCTACGAACGATACGTCTTCAGAATGACCATTCAAGAAGATCGCTCGTTTGACATATTTGTTACAGATCTCAGAAGAAAAGCTGAATACTGCGATTTCGGGGCGATTAAGGATTCTCTGATACGAGATCAGATTGTGGTGGGCATAAA
>NW_028145474.1:2477500-2580000 GCF_977016875.1 Pavona decussata | reverse complement strand
TAAGTCTTACCTCTCTCGCGCCAAGTTCAATTCAAACCCCAGAAGAAAACGGGCAAAACTCGCAGTCAAAACAGCCCAACAATCAAACAAACAAAAATTCGATTAGAGCTCTGTCCAAAGTAACTCAACTTTGCTTTGCGCTCTATGATTGTTTAGCAAAATAGTCCATTTCCGAGTCGTTGTGTGCCTCATTATGAAAGCGAGGCAAAGTACAAAGCTTTTCATATGAAAATTAGTTTTGTTTGCATATGAGTGAAACTGTTTTTCATAATAAAAAACTTTGCACTTAGCCTCGCTTTCACAATAAGGCTCAAAGCAACTCGGGAATATTCTATTCACGCCATTTTTTTCCAACCAATGAGAAGCCAAGCCAACACCAATCGTGACTGGCTCGTACGCGTTTTCCCGCGCTTGATACCAGTGGCATATATTTGTTTCGAATTCTGATTGGTTCATCGCTCTGTTTACGTGAATCGTGATTGGACAGATTTCGCCAAACTAATAACTTCGTTTTTAGTTTTAATGCAAAACTCAAAAAATTGAAAACAGCTCTTCAGCCTTTGCTTGAGTTTTATTGACGTGCCGTATAAACCAGGCCTAATCAAACCAATCTGCTCTGGTTGGCTTTCCTGTCTAAAATTATCCTACTTAGTTTTTACTATTACTCCTAATTTAGTTCTCACGCCGTTAAGTCGTATGTAAGAATGATAATAAATTAAGCATTTATAATGCACAAACACCTAGCGAACGAAGCATGCTTGAAGCTGCTTTCGGTAATATTTAAAATGTGTCAGCCAAATCACATCCTGATGCGATCAGAAAGGTTATAAAATCATTCACGTGTACAATGTGAATTTCCATTTAAAATTCTACAAACAGTCTTAAGATATTGCATTAAAAAGTAGCTGAAGGATTAGTAAAAAAAACACAAGGCCAACATTTCGCGTCTATCGTTTGGGTCACGATCACTTTTCAAGGCATCGGTTTCGTTTATTATGTTTTACATACAAAACCCAAAACATTCTTCCACACTATAAACAATATCGTAACGCTCCCAAAGTAACGACACTTTTCGCTTTCGGATAAAGCAACATTTGACTTTCGTCACGTTGAGAGGGAGGAGGAGTGTCACGTAATCCTGCAATTTCAACCATGTATCTATTATGTTTTTGGTGGGGAGGGGTGGGGCACTAAGATTCAAAGAGTTCAGTCTTTGCCTGACAGTTTCTTTGCAGATTGAACTGACCGTTACTTGTAACGTCTGTTCTCGGTTCCCGCTAGTTTCCGAAAGTCATCACTTTGGGAACTTTACGGAAAATGAGCATACCATGACAAGCTATCTGAAGTCACGAGTTCAACTTCAGAAAGATCGCTGCCCACTGGTTTAGTGCGCAAGGGACCTTGGATAGTTTGGGCAAACAACAGCCAGCGCACGCGCGTTGAAATTCGTGCTCCAAAACGAAATTTCAAGAACTGTGAATTGTCTGGTTTTCGTGGCTGTTCTGACAACTTTCGAAACAAACCTAACGGAGCGCACGTTGCGATTTCAACTGCTTTGTCGTTTACTGAAACGTTCCCCAAAGCCCTTGCGTGACTGGTTTCTTAAATAACATCACAAAGTTGTTACTTTCTTTCAAAAACGTTTTTACAAAACAAAAAATGCCACAGAAGTGTTTGGCAGCGTTAAGAGTAAAACTTGCGTTTTGCGTTGGATCAGAAGTTAGGTACAAAGTTAAACGTTTTGAGTTAAAGAAATGCAAGCATAACCATCTTTTAAAAAACAAATCTAGAACGATCTAGGAATATCTTGTCCGAGTCTTAAGAAATTTAAATACTATAAAAATATGTTCACCAACTCCTAAACAACTATCTAAAATTTATCTAAATTTCTAAGACTAGAATTAATATGCAGCAATATCAAGCATATTTTTTCGGTATATGACATGGTTGCAACACCCGCAACTTGTCGTCACACGACCGTCATCGTGACGGAAGCCAATCATATGCCTACGTTTTTGTCTTTCCCAACAAGAAGCGAAAACTTGACGGTCGATCCAGAGCCCTTCTGCGCGATAATGCCTGACCCTATTTTCATGGATTACAATCTTTACAGCGATTTTGTTCTACGGCTGAGGGAGTCCACATAAACCGTGGGCGCTTTCCATTCGACGAAATTTTCGAAAATTTCGGGTGGGAATCGAATGGAACAGGATCTTTTCCGGGAGGGATTTTCGAAAATTTAGGACAACCTTTTCAGTGTTCCCGAAAAGTGGGAATTTTGGTATTTTCGAAAATTCTCGTGTTCCATTCAAAAGTTTCCAGTCGGACTGTTTGAACACATACGATAAACGGCGTCAAGAAGCCTGAGGCAAAAACTGACCACGTGATGACCGAGTATAAGCCCTTTCCATTCGAGACCTAAATTTCCGAAAATTCAAACCGGAAATTTTTGGTGAATGGAAAGCGCCCCGTATAAACAAACGCGCTTCTTGTTGCTTAAAATGGCCAGAATTTCCTGTGTCTGGACAGGTATACCAGTGGCGGACCCAGAGGGGTGACCTACACCGTTTGCAACGTCTCACGTTATTGGGCGAGAGGACAAAAGAACAAAACACAGAACAATGCTCCTAGACACAAAAAACAATGGAGCTTTAGGTTATCTGGATCCAGCGAAAGTAGAGCTTAGAAAAGGTGCAGGAATACTGGACCAAGACCTATAGGTAAGTGGAAGGCCCGCTCTCAAACGCTCGACTGCTTCTCTATGTAAAATTAAACATCTTGACGCCTCGGCCAACAGGCCTCGGTTTTGGGACCCCCTCCCCGCCCCCTTACCACCCCCCTAGATTCACCACTGGATACTAACTCAGAGTCTTTCACGATCCTCGAGTCAACCCGCGAAAATTAATTCACAGAAAAGAAACGTTAATAACATATTATTCAGACAGTCGCCGAAGCACGGATTTAGGGAAGTCATGCACTGCACCCTGCAACAGCTAAACAGCATTGGTATTGTAATAAGCTCTTCTTAGTTGGGTCTGGAAGATCTGTGGGGACTTTTCTCTAGTATTCTGCGTGACTCTTAGGGTAATGTATATGTCATAGCAGTGTAATATTTGTTTTGTATTTTATAAGCAATTATCACGTCCAGTAGAGCCCTGTTTTACGGCCACACCTTAGCATGACCATATCGTTATCATTTCAATGCAAGAGCTAGCCCATGGGATCACGTTATTTTGCCCCAACAAAATGCTTCGTGATTTTCGTTGGCATCCACACAGACCCTGGGGCAGTTTCTGGGGGGGGGGGGGGGGAAGTAATCTAGAAAAAATACCTTTTGCTGCGCTGATTTGTGAGGCGGCTTCTTAAATGTGAAATTTTTACTCCGACACTCTGCTAATTTAGGTTGCCTGTTGATGGCAGTTTTAACATGGTTGTACTTTATGACTTCGGACATTACACTTAGCATGCATTGATAATAGAAAGCTGCCCTAAGCAGTTGCGAAAGCTACACATCTGTACGATGCAGAAGTTTTTCATTTATGTAATAAGTAAACTATTATATATAAATATTATGTATATCTAAAGTGCCTTAAATCTGCGGACTGAAACAGGACGGCATTCTGCATACCTTCTAGATTACAGCTTTTAAAAAGCGTCTCCACTATTCTTGTCTATAAAGTCTGTTTTCATTGTACAGGAAAGCTTCTCCGTGACAAGCTGTCACGTGATTTAGGCGTATTCCTGCGATTGATTCTTTACATCACCAACAAATAAGCCAAGATCAACGTCATGATGATTGCTGACTTCTCAAATGTCACGAGCGGAGACTGGGATTTAGAGACAGCTTAAAGAAAAAATAAAAAGGCTTAGAAAAAATAACACAGACAAAAATATCTACCAGTACGAAAGCTACAGCACAATGTGCAAACGTTTTATTCGCTATTCACATTTATTCAAAAAAACGAAAATCCTTTGAAGCTATGAGGTATACGAAATTCATTTTAACTACGGATGAAAAAAATGAGATGCCGTGGTTTCTTGTTCAACAATTCTTTTATCCGTAGTTCAAATATGTGTATTTCATAGATTTTACTTCCATCTCTTCAATTCTACCGGTATATTACGAACTCACAATATGACCAGCTTCCAGTTGGCTTGATAGCTCAGTTGGTAGAGCACTGCACCGGCATCGCAGAGGTCATGGGTTCGAATCCCGTTCAAGCCTGAATTTTTTTCAGGCTTTCTTTTCGCAACCGCTTAAGTTGCGTACTAGCTGTGGCGGTCTCTCATCTATCAACATGGGATTCTCTGTCTTTTCGTTAAGACGACCTGTGAGTGTCGCAAAAAATTTTTAACTCAGCAGAAATAGAGAATCTGAAAAGAAGCGAGCATACCCATTGCGACTCGAAGAAATAAATAAAATGTTACAATAAATAAATTAATTAATTAATATTAAATGGGAATTTCAGTGGAATTCACAGAGTGGCTATTCTCTCCACTGTTTCCAGGTCGAATTGAATTTGAAAATGTTGTTTTTGGTGGAGGGAGGAAAACCGGAGTACCCGGAAAAAAACCCTCGGGGCAGGGACGAGAACCAACAACAAACTCAACCCACATATGACGCCGAGTCCGGGAGTCAAACCCGGGCCACATTGGTGGGAGGTGAGTGCTCTCACCACAGCGCCATCCCTGATCCCACGAAATAGCTTCGTTCCAGCGCGCGGACAACTGTCAACGCAACATTTTGTTGCAGTAACTTGTATAATTGCTAGTTTTTGAGGGCAGATCAAAAAACTGCTCTGTGTGGCCACAATAAATTGCTTCGTTAAAAATTGTCCACGTGCTATGTTACACGAGAACAATTTTTAACGCCACAATGCTGTGTTAAAAATCGTTCCGTGTAACTTTACCTTATAATGACGATTTCAAAACGTTACTTTTTTTTTTTTTGTTCCCTTGGTCGGTCGTACACAAGAAACACGTGCGTTCATCAAACGGAAACGTCTGGTGCGTGCAAGAAGTGGTGAGCCCGCGCAAGAAACCACGCTTTCGATGCTACGCGCCTCGCACGCGAGTTCGCACTTTCGGCGATTCGAGCCTCCCCTCCGTGATTTGCAGTCTAGAAAAAAAGACTACTAATCTAGTCTGCTTGCAGAGCCACTTTATCTAAGATCCATCAAGGGTTAATCAATCCGTCGAGAGGGAGCTACAATTAGGGGTATGAACGAGACGGGTTTCGGGCATGGACGAGACAGGTTTGGGGTATGAACAAGACGGGTTTGGGGCATGAACGAGACGGGTTTGGGGTATGAACAACACGGGTTTGGGGCATCAATATGGGTTTCTCTTCTCGCGCGCTTTTCGTGGAGCCCTCGCGCGCCGATCTCGTCTGGTCCCAATCCTCCTCGTCCCAATTTTTCGCTGCGTGTTCGAGAGAAACAGACTGCAAGTAATCTACTACTAGTCTTACCTTCATCATCCGGTAACTGCAAAATCCTATCCAACAGAACTTTCACAGGGCCTAAAGTGGTCACGCCTTTTTGTTGTCTGTTCAGACCAGTTTCGTCTCGTCTCCTCCTGCTCGCACCAGAGTTTGGTTTGCATCCTTCAGCGCAGCGCGATGAATTGGTGTCTTTTGCACAAACGTACACTTCACAATGAAGGTACATCACTTGCGCATTTTCGATTTGAAAGGCTGAAAAACTGAACCGCTGAAATGGGGTTTCTGCACTCTTGTAGTTAAGGTATTTATCAACGGGACAGCTAAAAATAAAACCAAAACTGTGAAAACCAAGACGAGCGTAAACGGAGACTTGTAAACACAACAACAACAATTTATTTACAAATTCTGATGATATAAGTTGCTTGTCCCGCAAATAACCAAAAAGCTAGTGGAGGCGGGACAAGACGAGCACGAGAACATAATGGAAAAAAATTACAATAAATTACAAAACATGCTGGAAACGGAAAAATGTTCAAAACGTTTTCTAGCGCATTCCTGTCCGGTAATTTCCAATTTTTGTTGCCCACACTTAAACACAGTTAAAAACGATCGAAAATACTTCTTTGTAGGGATATTCACGCGTGAAGGTAGCAGGATGGTTTTACCCGCGTCCTTCATAGGCAGGTCGAACTTGAAATGTGGTGGACGAACTCGACACGGGGTGAAACCTCCATAATTCGACGTGAACATCCTAGCCCGATGCTTTTCAGGATAGATCCGGTACTCTCCAATACCGCCAAAAGCCCTGCTAAGGGGTTAATTAGCCCGTTTCAGGCGATCAGATTGTGAAAAACGAAACAAAGACGACGCACGAGCAACACTATCTATGACCAAAAAAAAAGGAAAAGAGCGCAATCAATATTTTTTCTCCTCCGCCGGTTTTCCTTTGCCTCATACATGTCTTACCATCTGAACGCCTGGCAAAGACTTCAACTTAAAGAGGCTTCATCACCAATTATTTATTATTATTGCACGTTCTCACGGGCATTCATTGTCCCGGAAAGCCGATGAATTTTGAAATAGCCAAGACATAGTTCGGTGATTATTTTTTTCAGACGTTTGTATAAAGACGGGCAAAATACCGGGACCACATCAAAATTGTTAATTACTGTTATAAAAGAGAATGACACAGCCCCTTTTACTTATCAGCGATCCTTACCCGTCTTTGATGAGGGTGTGATATTCTGTATCATTGGGGTCCTGCGTTGGCGTTGCCCGACAGTTATCGAGAAGCAGTGTAAGGCCACTTGCGTTGGTCTTTACTTTGACTTGTAAGAAGATATCTTCACCAATGTGAACCTTTACTGGGAATTGTGTGTATTTGCTGATGTATTTGTCTGTCTGGAACATATTGGTTTCAAACTGGAAATTTCCAAATCCTATCAAAAGAAAGGGGAACGTTGATTGAAGAGAGAGAGAGCTACATGGTGAAATTTCTTATATATTTAACAATTATTCTAGTGGTAAATAAGCACATCGAAGCACAAGTGAAAAACAAAACCTATGACGCGAAACTGAAGACCGATTAACACTTACCACCTTTCAACTATTACTCTCGAAATATTCCGACAAAAGTACAGATTTTGGATTCCATCTGATCACTGCAGATCCTTTATAATAGCACTGATTATCGAAAACAGAACTTAGTTATATCCTAGCGAATGCGGTCGTCGCCGATCGCCCCGAAAATTAATTTGAAACGATCAGGGCGATCGAGAAAATCCATGCGACCATATGAAAACTCTAAATTTATAAATCATAAAATCCACCGGGCCATAAACTCCCTCGCAGCCGCTCTTTTGGCTCATCACGCAATTTTTCCTTTCCTTTCCGTTGGGGAGGAAAGATTACGTGACGAACCAAAAGAGCGTCTGCGAGGGAGGCTAGTGGATCATGACTCCAATTCCGTTCACATAAATTCAGTGAAAGATTCCGAACTGATCAAACTATGTAAGTTTTCACATATGACTTAAAAGGCCCCATGCAAATCGATAACAGAGAATGCCGGTTCATTTTCACGTTGGGTGACCCTGTTTGAAGCGTAAAGCGCATTGCTCCAAGGGCGATTTGTTGCTCGCACAGACGACGCCATTTTTGGCATCGCCGGAGCGTGGTAAAAATCGGACGACAAGCGACCATCACGCAGGCGACGCGACAGATGAGAAGTCGCAGGAAAACAGTCGCAACAAATTGAATGAGTTGAATTTTTCGCGACAGAGTGCTGGGTTGTCGCATCGCCTGTGCGAGAGTGGCGACCAATGTGCGACAACGGTGACTACTGGTGTGCTGCAAGCAAAAAATCGGGCGATGTAGATGCTCCCATAAGGTCTCACGTGATTGGCTTGTAACCCTTCTAGAAAGCAATAGAACAAACAACAGAACAAATACCCCCAACCCTAAAAACAACAGCAGCTGTTAAACAATAGGCCATTTCCGAGTTGCTGCGAACCTCACTATGAAAGCGAGGCTAGGTGCAAAACTTTTCATATGAAAATTAGTTTTGTTTGCATATGAATGAAAACTAATTTTCACAACAAAAACTTTGCACTTAGCCTCGCTTTCATAATGAGGTTCAGAGCAACTCGCAAATGGTCTCTTAAGATAATTACAAGCTAACGAGAGCTACTATACACTACTATAAAATCACCATTTTAGCGCTCTTCTGACTTACCTGAGGGTGGTTCAACAATGATCTTTGTCTCTGGTCTGAACGAATGCAGCGATATTTTAGCAGTGGTGTAATACAGACAGCGAAGGCGAAACTGATAAGCTGGTTCGCGAGCTATGGAGGAACTACCACTTAACTCCGCGTAAACTTCATTGGAAAATCCCAACAAATATCGTCTTCTTGGATCATGACCCGCCTTTGTGCCGCAACCGTTCAAAGGTGCCCGAATTACCATCAGGGTGTCGTTATAAAAACTGGCTTTGCATGTGGGGTCCGTGAGACGCAGTGAGGCGGGGTCAATTTTCTCGTAGTGTACTCTCTCCAGACTAAGTTGCATGTAATTCGGGGTGCATTTTATGTGAATTCCAGCGTAGTCGCCACCTGCTGTGGGTCAGTTAAAAAAGGCAACTGTTTTTTAAGTTCTTAAATAACATGTATAATATGAAAATCTAGGCTAATAAACTAGAAACACATGGAATTAGGAAAACTTATCGATTGCTGCCCGAAAGAAAGAATGGGCCATTTCCGAGTTGCTCTGAACCTCATTATGAAAGCGAGGCTCAGTGCAAAACTTTCCATATGAAAATTAGTTTTGTTTCCATATGATTGAAAACTTATTTTCATAATAAAAACTTTGCACTTAGCCTCGCTTTTCGGTGAGGTTCAAAGCAACTCGAAAATGGCCCATTTAATTTGTAAACGACTTGCGACTTGGCTACCGCGTGATGTTTTTAACGCGTGCAATTTGGCCGCTCAGACAAAAATATTTCTGTAAATATTCCTCGTACAGAAATAATTATAGTCTCTAAATAAAAATTAACAAAAGAAAAAATACAGGAAGAATAACGTTTGGTTGTGGCCCGAAATATTTGAGCGTAATTTGTGCGTGTTTACAAGCTCGTTATCATGGTCAATGCGAGCTGCCAATTAATTACACAAGCGCAACACAAAATATTCAAAACAATTCATCACTCTGTGAATATTCCTTCTACAGAAATAATCCTATTCTCTAAGTAAACGTTAACAAAAGGAAAATACAGGAAAACCTAGTGTTTGGTTTTGCGCATGGTCAACACAAAATGTTCAAAATTTAATTTATCAACGACTATTTGTCGCATGGCAACGATTTAACTATCTGTGTATAGTTTGAAATACGTTAAATATGGAAAATTATCGACTGTTGCCTGCAAGAATGCCTTAAGTTCTAAGCGACTTGCGATTTGCTCACCACATGGTTTATTTTGTTTGTTTGTGCTCTCAGACGCTCTCGTGTTTCACGTTGAACTTTGCTTATTCGTCGTTTGCTTTCTCGTTTTTTTTCTCCCTCTCTCTCCCTCTCTTTCTCTTCTTTCCACGTTTGTTGACATATCAGAATGAATACATAAATTAACTTTTTTCTGTTTGTTTGTTTGTTTGTTTGTTTGTTTTAACGCAGTTGGGCATGCGACTTCCCGCCAAGCAAAAGCGGGCGGCAGCAAAGGCTTCACATACTTGAGTGTGCAATTTGCAATTGTTTTCCTGTGGTGCTGCGTACGGTCGGACGGACGTACGCACGTACGGTCGGACAGACAGTGACGTCATAACCAAAACCAAAATTTCTCGCATCGATGCGTTACCATATTTTATTACCCATGGTACTCCAGGCGGAGCTCCGCTATAAATTTGCTAACGTTCTATCAATAATGTTGAAATCTGATTGGCTACGCGAATCGCTATCAATTCTGTGATACATCTGGCATAGCGAAAAGGCGCTACACTATCGCAAGTTTAAACTTCAAAATAACAACGTTATGAAGTAAAGCCTTTCATTAAAGTGAACTATATCAAGCAACATTTATACTTAACAATGACGACGGAAAGAGACAAAAAGAAATGCAAGAACGCCGTTTACAAGCCTTATTCGCAGACGATACAAATAATGCGATTGGATAAACAAAAGACACCTGTTGAGACCTTATTAACCTTCTGAAACTTTTATTTCCCCGTGTTCCATTTTGGGCACTTCACGATTCGAAAAACGTTAGGCTCAAAGCGCCGAAAAATCGCGCTTTTCGCGCCCTTGCGACTTCAGTCATCTGCTGCAAATTTCACAAGTGTCTGTATCTGTTTTCCACAAATGCGTATTGCGCCTGGCGAATTTAATATGCGTCTTTCAAGATAAACACGACCATGTGAGAACTGTTCTATTTTTTACCCTTCTATGAGAGCAAGCAAATTACATGTTCACATGGAATTACACAGCGTGAACAGTATCCGAATACAATGCAATTCAGCAGGATATCAAATTAAATTTAACAGGATTAATTATTGTTACCTCCAAGGATTTCAGTGAGTGAGACGTCTCGATACACCGCGCATCATGTAACGAGCTTATGAAACACAAGAATGCAAGATTTCTTTTGTTTGTATGGCCTCGGCTTAGGCGGACTTGTATTAAACTGTAGACTTCGCAGCTGGCGAGGAAGGAGAAAACGCAAGTCTACTGCTTGACTCCTTCACATCCCTGTCAAATTTACTGTTTTACGTTCGTTTTTCGCGATGCTTTTCGCGCCTCCACCACTCAAACTTGGCGACTCAAATTTGTATGAAAGTGAGCGAACTTTTTCACGTTTTTGTCGACAAAATTTTCATACTCTCAGTGTTGAGTTCATTTATCTTTTCATTTTGTGTGATTGGAAACCTTGTTGCGATGACTTGTGAGTCCACTTCATCCGCTAAACGCAAATGTAAAATAATGTTCGTATTTCCGAATTCGCATCATTTGAGAACAACGTTATCCGCTACGTCTTCGAGGGAGGCTCCAACAAGATAGTTTGGCGATTTTTACGAACGTCATCCTCGCATAAAAGCGAGGCGAGTGGTCCGCCAGTCCAAGATGGCGCCCAAACCCTGAAAATCGTATAGCATCCAGACCGAAGCGAGTCAACCCGCGGGACTTTACTTAGCCAGCGGGATACAGAGCTCTCGCATGAAATCGATGCGAGTGGTCAGTCCAAGATGGCGCCCAAACACTCAGTGAAATAGCACAGTATCCAGAAGAAGCGACACGAAAAGTATGCACGCAATTAAACCACTATTTGGATTTAACGATTAAAAAGTTAGATTTGGAATTTCAGGTTAGCAGGCAGAGAACTCCTTTGGCTTAAATTAAAGTTCTCGCGGGAAAAATGGAGGATTTAAACCCATTAACCCATTTTC
The DNA here is from genome assembly GCF_977016875.1 of Pavona decussata. Lineage (NCBI taxonomy): Eukaryota > Metazoa > Cnidaria > Anthozoa > Scleractinia > Agariciidae > Pavona > Pavona decussata. The sequence continues at coordinate 2,568,631 of NW_028145474.1, read as the reverse complement.
TTGATATTTTAATAATTTCTTCCCAGTACTCTTATAAAGGTATGAGGACAAGATAGGAGAATTTGTTCTTTGATATTTAATAGGGTTAAAGGGTTAATATAAAACTCAAAAAGATGACTGTTGTGTGTTTTGCTCATTGCTGGTCTCAATCTATACAACAGCCTTCATCCATCTTGACTGTCCCACCCAAACTCCTTGCTGTTGTTCTCTTAGCCGTCAATGTGCACATGAAAAATTGACATGAAACAAAGGTAGCAGGGAATATTCATACTAAGTGAATCAGCCATGTTTTCACATAGGATCACTGTAATGACCTGTTATATCAAAGGAACAGAGTAAGTCAACGTGTAAAAGCAAGATATAACGTGCTATGTGAAAATATGATTCAACAGCGAGGATTCGAACCCAGGTCTCCTGCGTTCAAGGCAGACGTGATAACCAAAACCTTACCCTATTTTTTTATGACCAAAATCTGCGATTTTCCCTACCCTATTTATGACCTGACCAAATATTCTTCAGTTTATAGTGTCTGGTAACTTCAGTTCAAAAACCCCTGGAGCCCAGCGCGTGACCGGAGCGCGTGACAAGCCGTTGCGGCACGTACACAGCTGCCGTAAACATCATGATGAAGAAGTAGCTTCTTCTAAAAAAAAAAATATGAATTCAAGACTAGAGTGCAAAAATCGATACCCTATGACCAGCTCCCAGTTGGCTGGAAAGCTCAGTTGTTAGAGCACTACACCGGCAACGCAGAGGTCTTGGGTTCGAATCCCGTTCAAGCCTGACTGAATTTCTTTCAGGCTTCCGTTTCGCAACTACTTTTAAGTTGTCTAAGTTGCGTACTAGCTGCAAGGATCGTTCTTCTATTTAATCTTTCATCCGCAAGTAAAATGTTTCATAGTAATATTCAGATCAGTATTTTAGAGGATAATTTCGCCCATAACCCGTCTTATTATTCAACACACTGCCCAAATATGGCCATGCCGCACTGAATATTCGCCCGTCCGTAGCCAACAAATAATGAAATATCATGCGATGTACGTAATTTTGTGTGTCGGAGAGAAAAATGGCAAAAAGAAAAAGATCGCCTCCAGTTTTTCTGCAATAAAACTGCGCTTTGTCATCAATGTATTGAATAATAAAACAATTATCCAGCTCAATCTTGCAGAATATCCTCTGATTTTAGCCAAGTCGGCCCACGGCTTCCTCGGCTGAGTATCAGGCGATATTCCGCTCGAGCAGTCAACTGACGCTCATACGCTTTCACGTGGGAATTATTCCTATTTGTCTTGCTTTTATGTTGAAACTTCCGGAAATGTCATGATATTTGCGAATTTCACTACATATTCTTAACACATTTTTAAGGGAGACCACCGCAAGATTTTTAGCCCTCAAGAGGCTGTTGCAGTTTGAAGTTTGATTCACCCGTTTTCACGTGGGAATTTTTTTTTCTGTTTGCTCAGTTCCTAGGCCCTGCCACGACAATTGTTTGTCTTGGTTTTATCTTGATGTCCTGATATTTTACGATTTTTTTTTCTGTTCTTTTCTTTTTTTAGCCGCCGGTGTAATAAAACGACTTCCCTAGAAACGACTGCGTGGGATGTTCACGTTCCCTCATTACACGCGTGTTCGTCTCGCGTGTCTCTCGTTACTCGCGTGTTCCAGAAAAATTGATCGATATTGCACCTTCACTTCACTTCAGACTTTGCCAGTGTACAGCCTCTTTTTGATACCCGCTGACTAAACCTTGGTGGCTACGGTTTACACGACCCGAGGAAATTCTAAGTGCAATTTTTCTGGCATGAAAATGAATGAGAAACTTGATAAATGTTATAGAATATGATAATTAAGCTCAAAAGTAAACTAATTTGTCTGGGTGTCGTTTTACCAAAAATGTTCTCACTTCTGCCAATATAAATATTAATACAGATCATATCGATTCAGCTATTTCAAGACAAAGGCAGCACCCTCTGTCCACGTCTCGCGATTGTTCTTAGGGTTAACGAAGGCAGACATATCTACAGCGCGTGAAACTAATTACAAATTATAATTTGCTAACTATAAACACACTGCTCTTTATTTTTTGAAGTAATTCCAAAACAAACATTATAGATTAGCAGGTCGGTATGAAATTACGAAGTATTTTGAAAAAGCGACAGATTTATCCCTTTTAAAAAAAATTAAGCAACTGTTATTGATTTTCTATACTCCGCGTTTTGTTTGACACAGACTGGTGCGAAATAATACAAATTCAAATTAAATAGGAATATTAAACACAGCCATGCTTGGCTAGTGACACGAAATTTTAACGACTTAATCTATTCCAAACGGACGTATTATATATGAAAAAACGTTAAAAAATATAATCCAATTTTTTAATGATCTGAACTTTGCTCTGGCCACAAAAACTGCTGGTGTATTGTAGCCATGTCTTTTTAATTTTAGTCGACATAACTCTGGAACAAACATTAAACATCAGAAATATTCTGGAATCTGTAGGGTTCGCCTTGAATGACCTAACAGACCAAATTGAACGTCTAGCTATCAAAATACCAGCCATTTCTTTTCAGCATCGTTAATTCTTGTAAAAACCAGCAACTTTTTGCCTTTCCGTCCGTGAGCAACCTGCATTTCCCATCAGCATACAGCTTTATCCAGCTTTGTCAGTAAAACGTTCATTACAATGCAATATTCACTCGATATTCACTTGCTTTCGTCGCCTCAAATTCAACAACACAGAATTACTGATTCAGAAGTAAATGGCGCTGCTTTCAAGTGCATCGTTTATCCTAATAGTATTCTCGCTACGACACAAAAATAACAAATGTTTAACAGTTTTTTGACTTCCAAACTTTAAAACTTATTACATACGGCAGACAAAGCTCATCCGTAGGTTGCATCGATATTGAAAAATTTTACGTCAAGAAACCACAATTTGAAAATTCTCAAACAATCACCCCTGATATGAGAAAATTCCCAAGCCGATCTAATATCCAAACTCACACTACTTTCATCGTAGCAATTGCTTTGAAACTGTGTAAATAAATTGAGTTGAATTGAAAACACGTGTGTGGAGTATCAACTGTGTGTGTACAGACGAGACCTTTCGGTAATATAAACATCTTTAAAATCCGCTGTTTGAGTTCCATAAAATGCCCTTTGAAACTTGTTCTTAAGGTCAACGAAATTGTGACAGATTTTATCCGCGGAAAGAAGTACAAGGAGCTCATCTGGAGCGCCGATTTTTTGCCATACAGTCCTTAAAAATTGTCAACATTTACGACCAGCTGCTTGTGAAATTGATCAAACGAGAATTTCGCGGTGTCTCTGAAACGAATATTCGCCACGGGGAAGGGAAAATCACGCCGATTAATCAGGGCAGAAAAGTAAAACGAACCGACGTGCGTGCACTTGAATTAAATACGTTCTATTGTGAGCGAGTTTGATATAAATGAATACAACGGTAAGCTTAAATGGAAATTCACGCGACATTTGTTTACATCGCTTTCAGTGAAATTATAGTTTACGTATGTACTTAAAATACAACAAATTGAAGCTTTCACTTACTTCTTTGAGCGGTTGCAATGGACAAAAGAGCGAAGAAAACCAAGGTTATAAAGTTGTTCTTATGTTTCGACTTGATCGATTCCATTTTCCCCGCTGTACGTTTTGTAGTATAGCAGAGTATAGTACTCAAAGATGGCGTGAACTTGAGTTGACAATCGGTTTTTCGTCGCCGATTTCGTTACTCAGGCGCTTTACAACTTCCAGAACTACTTGAGTGATAGTATGAGCTAGCCGGATGGATTTATAAGAAGACGCTTGGTTGTGATAACCACAAGCTTAGACATAATCCATCACACAAGACCTGAAGTGTTAAAAGGATGATCTTCACGCTGAAGCGAGCGTGGGCAAGATTTGCATTTGTGGGTATATCCGCTGACCAATTATATCTTCGAGAAATTTCTAGGCACAAACCGCACGTACCGTTCGCATTAGCTCACCGCAAACAGTTGTTACTAAATGGATAAGGTTCGAAACTTATGAGTTTTGCACAACAGAAATCCAGAAATCTTATTTCAAAGGGTAAACGAAGTTTAAAAAATCAAATTAGTGTACGCCTCGAAAGCGGGGTTTCCTATCTTCAGTCTGGCATATCTACTCTTAGACCAACTGAGGGCTACCGTGTAGCACGAAAATTTTGCGGGAGTTTTACTTTGCGGATCGACGATTTTTTTTGGTTTGCGGGAACAAATTTTTGCGGTTCGAGGTGACTAAAATTTCTACTGGGAACTAATTTTTACGATGCTCTCTTCACGCAGCGGAACATTCGACCCAATATAATGTACTAAATTGCTTTTCTCTTGACAGCTCTTGTTGCTTTTCCCAATGGAAAGTTAATGTTAATGTTCTTGTTTAAGTCCAATGTATATCGCCCACTGGCACAAGTCTATTAAAAGTGGAGTTTTTAATTTGACTGAAGGGAGTTAATTTTTGCGGCGTTTTATTTTGCGGGTGTTTTTTTCTGCGGGAACTAATTTTTGCGGATCGAGGACATCCGCAAAATCCGCAAAAAATAAAACCCGCAAAATTTGCATGCTACACGGTAGCTGACGAAAATAGTAATTTTTAATTTATTTCAGCGATTAGCCATGACAACAACTTCGGACAGCTAACCGTTTTTTAATCAGTGCTTAGACCTAAATAGTATAGATCAGTGCTAAACCACTAAAACGGATGCTCCCCCGCTTGCCTAAATGGAGCTCTATTCTTTCAGTTCTCTAACAAATGGGCTTCTGTTCTCGCAGAGCACGAATGAGGAATACTAAATTGTGCAAGTTCACGGTAAGGTGTCCAGCCTTGTTTTGGAGTATCCACTCTAGGAACTCCATCGGCAAAACGTCAACCGGCATCGAGTTTCTTCGCAATTTAATTCTCGCGCGTGCGGAGGTGTAGGGTCAACAAAACAAAGAACTTCTGCCTTTTCTGTTTGAGATTCCAAACACGCGAACGGCTGAAGGTTTGTTTACACTTACCAATTCATTAGCCCGATTAGCAGATCCAATCGCATTGTCCAATTACACGTTCAGGTTACAATTTGTCGACCGCCTCTTTCCGGTGGTGAAGTAAGGGGTTAAAATTGGCTTCAGTGATTCAGAAAATCGTAGCAATGTCACAGATTTTGAAAATCGGGCCGCCATTTCGTCCCCTCACTCATGTTTCTTTAGGCAGAAGTATAAAGACCCCACCAAGACTGAAGCGGTGAAGGAACTGGGATTTTACAGTGGGAAATTTGAATTAATGCACTTACCATGAAGGGATTCTGGAGAAAAATCGTGGGAAATAGGATTTGCAAACCCCCAGTCAGTCACTCAATCAATCATTTATTTGCCCACGTAACTGCTATGAGCTAACTAAAGCTCGTTCAAAATACGTCCGTGCAACAGTCCCCTGCTCAGCATCCTCCATTGATCCACCTTTGCCGTGATAATCTTAATCTGCCATCCTGTCCCGGTCGTGCTTCGTTTGAGCTCAACAAGCTGTCAGCCAGGAACGAAAGGTTTTAGGGACCCCATCAAAGCGTGTTTGGAAGAACAGAAGAGTTTATCACGTCATGTCTCACCACACACGCTATGCTTTGTAATTTTTGTAACAAAAAAGAAAGGACCCTTGATCCTCTCTTGAAAAGACTAATTACTCACCGTGAATTGCCCAAGATGGAGTTTCAAGATCAATATGTCGCTATAAATGTCGGTAATATTTCACCAACTATATTGAGAAAAGAACATCAATGATTTCAATGAATGAAGAAAGCGGCCGCTCAAGTTTTCCCCAATCGGTATAAGTTAGTAGTTGTACTTGTCAGATTGCTAAGCAAAAATTGTTCTCAACAATTTTAGACGACAGTATGAAAAAGGTATGTTTGTAAGAGACTTGTCGCAGTTTTATGAAGCGTTCAGCCAAGAAACCACTTCCATAGCAGGACAAAAGTGTCAAGGTAGATGTTTTTATGTGTGTAAAGCTTGCGTCTACGCTGTGCAAAGCAAAGATTTGAAAAGTCGCGCGAAAATAGTTGACGTGACTATTTCCCGCGACCTGTATCGGGCCACTTTCATTGACCAATCACATTGGAGAACATGATCGATTTTACCAGATGTTCTTTTTTCCAAAGACAAACATCTGAATAGGAGATTATTGATATACCTTTCAAAGCTCGAACTCTCACATTCCTTGCGGTGCATGTTATTTGTGCAGGAAATTTCTCGAATTTATAAGTGGTCAGCGGCTACCTTTTTTGACCGACGCCCTCTTCCGCTCGAAGTGAGTTGTTGGTTGTCCCGGTGAGCGGTGGATTTGTGTTGAGGTCGTGGTTAGTACAACAGCCTAGCGTACTGTTATAAATCCGTACTATTACACGAGTAGTTCTGTAAGCAACAAACAGCTGAAGTAGCGAAATCGACGGCGTAAAACCAATTCTCAATTGAAGTTCAGACGTGCCGACCAACTTTGAGTTCTTCAGCAGACGGAGAGGACAACATGGGGTACAACAAGACGCTACGTTTTCACGCCTTGGTTTTCTTCGCACTTTTATCGATTGCAACAGGTAAGTTAGAGCATCCGGTCTTTTAAATACATAACTCTGCTACTATGCAATGTCAAAGCGATGTAAAAAAGATGTCGTGTGAATATGAGGTTCAACTTTCCGTAGTGGTTATTTTTATCGAATGATTTCACATAAAAAAAAAGCAATCGACGGGAAACGATCGCTGTCAGTTTTTTAATCCCCTAATTGCTCTTCAGCTTGACTGCGCAGTTTTGTTCCAGTCATATACCCTCGCGTGCCCGACTCGTTTCACGTTTCTACTGGGTGGGATGGATCTCGTGATTGTACAAGAAATGGAAAATATCGCGCTCAGATAGAAATTTCAAGACAATAATTTTCTGACGATTAACCTTTCAAAAAAATGAATTCTACGAAATTGCACCCTCCAAACAAAAGCAGAGTGAGGAACGTTTGTTATGGCTGAAAGAAATTTTCGATGGTGCCGTTGAAATGTGTTACTGAGCATTTCAAAATACAGCGAGGCTTATGTAAACGGTGGAGGAGTTGGCTCCGTTCGCTACTGTCGGCAAAATGACAAGTTTCAGAGGTTAAAATGATCGTCCTGCTCAAGTCAATTTATTGATAGAGAAGATTAAATGCTGCGGTTAGCTGGGATTTGGGATTCTTTGCCTGTTACTTTCGTTTTGTTCTGCTTTTGATCTAAGTATGTTGTTCAATTAGTTTTTTGCGTTCAAAGTTAACTGTCCCAAATGCAAAAAGCAATGAACAGAAATGTGTTCAATGAATTGAACATTCAGTTTATAATATCCCGTCAGTCTGATTGTAACCGGAAAGAATGTTACATGAGAGCCGTCTGCACGCAGGCTACTCAAGGTGTTGAAAGACCAATTGTCCGAAATTTCAAGAATTCGGAATGTGGCAAAAAAAAAACGTCCAAAAGGTTTAATTTACCGAAGTTCAACGTCTGAAAATTTCGGAATTGAACAAAAGAAGAGGAGTCAAGTCCATGATCTAGAGTCTGACATTAAGTTTGGAAATCTCGATACGCGATACCGTGAAAAAGGCCGGCGACAGCCTGGCTGCACATGAGATCCCAAATAGCAGAAATGTTCCTTTCTTGACCCCTGTGTTCGCGCGCCGCACCACCCGGACAGTAATCCGTGTCAATAAACACCATTTTCAAATAAATGTTGACAGGTTTGTTAGAAATATGATTTGTTTACAAAATTAAAAGTGTCGTAAATGGTAATTAGTTTCCCACGGTTTCAGCCCGGTTATATGACCCTGATAGGTTACATTGCCAGGGGCAAGGTGACCTCACAACAAACACGCTTGAAGCTAGAAAAAATTGTGCTAGAAAATTGTGGAAAATGAAAGCGGGAGCCTTCTAACTAACTTTTTGCATCAACATTGAGGCAATGAGTCAAATAACTGATAACGTGCATTTATTTTTGTATCACGCCCTCTTAAACATGCTATTAAGCCCGGCTAAGTATTTGTTATGTCTACGACTCAATAGGTCTCTGGCAAGGCAATATTTCAAATAACTGACCGCTTTTCAATACTCTGGCCCTTGTATTAAACTTAATTGGCGAGTTGTGGAGAAAGTTGAAAAAATTCAAATAACAATTCCATAAGAACGCCAAGCTGGCGCGCGGCCTTTGAAATAGGATCGAGACGTCTGCGTGTAGTGTAGAAAAAGCCTTGATCCCCGGGCTTGATCTGATTAAACGGCCACACGTTTATAGAGTTTAATTACAAAGTGAATGCCAATGGGATCACGCTTTTACATCAACTTGAAGACTGGTGTACACGTGGCAGCAAGTGGTGTAAAAACACATGACAAAAGCCGTTAGACTGCCTGTGTACTTTTTATCGTGTTGATATTTTCTTTATTCTACGTTGATTCTCTTCCAGCAGATGTATAGATCGAATTGCAAATGTTTCGTGCAATTAACCTCGCAACCACTTAAATATTGGGAATATTGCCCGTTGTGGTGTTGCCAGACGCATTACTGACAAGAAGTATGTTACAGTTAAAAAAAAAGAGTCGTTTCAGCGTTGCCTCGCAGTCGTTCCAATTTAAATTGAACTGGATAACGGTATTATATTGAGCTTACTCTGAAATAGGGCGGAAAAATTAGTGACATTAAGATTCCGGCTCAGCCGTAATCGGAAAGTGTTAGTGTGGCTGAATTGGTAGACGGCGCCGGGGAATCCTTGTTGTTAGTCTTTGTTCATATTGCGTACACTGCTAGCCTACCACGCAGTCGCTTTTAGGGAACTATGAGTCCCCTCAAAAAGACTGCGTGTTAGGCTAGTCTCTCTTTTGCTTGAGATTCCGCGCGGAAGAACGCCTTCTGGCGTCCGCGCTACTCGCGGCTTTGCCGCTCGCGCGCGCGATTGCGACTCGTCCCCTGAATATCATGCTCGCTCAGTTTTGTTTTTTGCGTTCTTCCGCGTTGATTCTTGAGCAAAAGAGAGGACTGCTCGCAGCAAACATATTACGCTATTCAAGATATTTAGATGTCTCACTTCGTTACCCTAACGACATCATAACTCGGGTAACGTGATTACTACTTGAAGTTTTTGAAAGTTTACCCCCCGAAGGCCTGTTCTCTACTCCATCACATTGTCCATTGTCTTCATCCGCCCTTTGGAACTCACGAGATCGACGCCGATATTCTGGGACATTTTATAAGGAGTGTTATTAATTGTCTGGCGCTTTGCTATACTATCAAGCAAGGTCACGCTTATATTTTGAGACGCTTAATTCAGTTGCTGAGACTACAAAGTGTGTATTATTACTGAAATCATATCTCATTCCGGAATCTCATATCATTGCATCTAAAAATTACTGACTTGAGGTCTGAACCACAATCAGAACCACCGAAAGACGGCTTTAATATAAACAGACACATCTAATGATTTATAATATACTGGCCACAGACGCCAAACTTGGAAACATCTTGCAAAACTTAATAGACATTATTAAAAACTGGATCATTGTATAATGCAATTCAAACGATTTGATTGGTTTAGCGGCCATGGTGTATGAGCCATTATACCATGCCCGAGAAATAGAGACCATTAAGTTGTCTTCTCGGTGTTCTTGCAAAACAAAATCTAGCAATATTTCTTGATTGTTTTTGATAAAACAATTATTCCACTCACGCTTGTTGGATATGGGATGATTATAGCCAACTAGGCGCTACGCGTCTCGTTGGTTATCTATCATCTCATATCCAACGCGCGCTCGTGGAATAATTGTTAAATACCAGTGGAAAGTATCAATATCAATAGCTATACAATGTACTTGAGGGTTTCAGTCAACAAAAGTTGAAATACTTCAGTTGAGCGCCGAGTGAATATAACTGGAGGAGGGCCAGTACAAGTTTATTACTGAATGCTAGGCAGTATTATTTATTACCACAGCCCACTTATGGACAGCACTCCACTAGACTGGTCTCGGACGTCACTGTTCGATAGCTTTCAAATTGGATGATTACACTTGATAATTTTTCTCAAGGGAAAAATGAAAGCGATTTTAGGAACTTTCTGTTTAGTAGTTTTCTTTTTAATTAGGACCAATTAGTCACGCTTATTCTCCGGCAATGAATCTCAGAGATTCGGAAGTCAACATGGCATTCCGGTACAAATTGAATGCACCACATGCACAAGCCTCGAAAATTCTGTCATTAAATTTTTTAATAGATCCCTTATACAATAAGGTTGACCATTGAATTCAATTTTCGTTCGAGAGTTATCTTAGGGTTATCAAGGTCATCTCTGTCCGTCAATAGCGTTTCTATACCGTATATCGCATCAGTCATCTCTCTAAGGACTTGTCAATCCAGTTATTCAAGTTATTTTAACGGTCTAGTGATGAAGTCTGATGATGCTCTTAATTGGGCCGGGAACGCGCGCCTTCACCAGGTGCTGCAAACTAGGAACATTTGGCGGGAAAACGGGATACGCAAAAGACGTCTACCCTCTGTGAGGGGCTGTCTTGGCCAGATCTGGCAGAAACAAGATGCAAGAGCTACTGTATTCTTCAGGCATTTTTTTTTTGTTTTGTTTTTTGTGAGGAGGGCGTAATACTTGTGATTGAAATTAATTATTCGAAATATATTTTCCGTAAACATTTATTTAGTGTACACATTTCCGCAAACTGAGTATTTTACTCCCCAACTTTCTGTAGAAGAGTGTCGCATGCGGTTTTCTTTCAATTTTGATTTGTTCTTTTCCAGTGGGTAGAGCGAGGCGAGAGCACTTTGGGAATACTAGCTCCATTGAGCCATATCCCTCGCCTAATGATATCACTGAAAGACTACTGTAGCATGAAACATTGTAGTTCAGTGTTGAGAATGGTGTATACTGAATGATGAGAAGTGATGTATGTATACACAGGCAAACTCGGATATATCCGAGTGCTCCTATCAGGAGTCGAACCTAAGACCTTCCGATTACCAGTGCGGATGCTCTACCACTGAGCTACAGGAGACTCGTGGGAGCTAAGGCCATTGTAATTGCTTTTCACACAATGGGACGCTAGTCGGCTAAAGTCCATTTACTGAACACAGGATAACCAATAGCTCTATTTTGCGTCGTTTTAACGTGGTATCCTGTGCGAAGAGTCCCCTTCGATGTTCTCCTCTTGTTTTTGGCAAGATCGAGGACTGGTGACTCTACAATTAACTGTTACCAATGGTTACTTTTGGTCCGGCTGTTCAGTAGGCCTTCTGAACGCTACACCATATCTAGTATGAGAGACATTAGACGTTTTTTTTTTTTTTTTTTTTTTTTTTTTTGTGTTTGTTGTTGTTGTTGTTTTTTTTTTTTTTGCCGTTTTCTGTAGTAAAATTAAACTTTATTGAGATCTGTGACCAGACCAAGCGAAAACTGAACGTAGGACAAAAACTATTTTACGAAAATGCTGTTTTTAATCATGAAACTCTGCTTGAAGAACTGTCGCATTAATCGGTGGATTACCTGGTACGGGTGGATAGACGCAATCATGAGAGCTTAATATGCAGCTCAATGGCGATAACCAAGCTTGAGCAACTATGGATCCTCAGATCAAATCTTCGGCCGCTAGAATAGAGCTATCTAAGGCTCCTTCGCTTTAGCCTTGTGCCTAAGTCGTGCGCCCAAAACCGCACAGTAAATTACGGGGTGATGGGATGAGAGCCAACTCTTAAACTTGCGGTTTCATCACTTACGCGAGCCAGGCACGCGAGCGATGCCTCGAAAAAAACAATGAGCTATTGCTCAAAATAATGTAATAAAAAACTAACTGACTGAGATACCCAGACGATATTAAATCAGTATGGCTGAAAAGGAAACACCCCTCAGTGACAAAAATGAAATAATCTGGCGCCCTCCCCAATAACTTTGTCTATAAATACTGAAACAAAAATGCGACTTTGTTTTGATACGTGGCATGAACTTTTAATTCCCCACTGCAGTGATTAGTTTCTAAGTTTTCTTAATACTCTTTCGGGGACAGCCAACGAAAACATTAAAGCATACTACGTGTATTAAACTGTTGTGTCAGGACTGCACTTCCTCATCAAATTATGGCCTTTAAAGGGCAAATTTGTGCGAGTTAACTCAGTTTGATCTCTTCGGATTTTTAGCTGTAAACTCAAAATTACCGAAAATCAGTTTAGGGAACAGAATCTTCTGCTTCGAACTTGCGACCTGTTGTCGGCTTTCCGAAAATGCTAGTTGGGTTTTTCCAAGTTTTAACGATGTCTTTGTCCCTCCGAAAACAGGATGGACTAGGTTTTCAGCGTTGCGAAAGTTTGAGGTGACTTTTCTCAAAACAAAACGCTAGCTATTCTTCTGAGGCGGGTAATGGCTTTTCTAACAGATATTCCACCAAAACGAACTATAAGATGCTCCCCTGACTCTTGCCTGAAATTAAATCGGGACGGTTATATGATACGAATATTTAACAGTTATTCCATGAGCGCGCGTTAGATTTGAGCTGAGATGATCGATGGCCAACGAGACGCGTAGCGCCGAGTTGGCTATAATCATCTCATACCCAACAAGCGCAAGTGGAATAATTGTTTTATCAAAAACAATCAAGAAATATTGCTAGATCTTCCTGATTTCGCTTTGCAAGAAATACCAGAAGACAATTTAATGGTCGCTTTTTCTTAGGTATGGTATAATGGCTCACATCCCATGGCCACTAAGCCAATCAAATACCGTCTGGAATTGTATCTGATACCGACGATTGATCCAATTTTTAATAGTTGGTTTTATGGTTGATAAGCTCATTTGGCCGCCATAACTGAAGAGATTCAAGAGCTTTTTCTGCCCAGAAAAACACTCGTGGCACATCAAACAAATGATCAAATTTTGGTAAACTAATAATAGCTTGCGAGAGCAGACGACTTTCCGGCTTTTGCTTCATCCGCTCTTCTCGCAATGCGTGAAACAAAGCCGGAAAATTAAGGCGTCTGCTCTTAAGGGCCAAAACAAACTACTCAAATATTTGACAAAGAACCCTTCTTTAACGTGAAATCGCTCTTAGAGCACTGGGAGAAAAATATGAAATAATTTATCCGCGAAAGAGTGAACTATAATCACTTTTTAGCCGTTTCTCAAAAATTCACAGTAGGAACTTGAAAAAATTGGCCAATTTTTTCAAGTTGTAATCCATTTCCTCCTAGCCATCCGCAGATAAAAATAATTGATACTACTTTGTGTGCCCTAGTAGGGTCATTGTTAACCAACTTAAACTATTATGATAATGTTCCAATCAATACAAATATGGTTTTTCGCTATTCAAAGTGACACTAAAAATAGGTGCCACTACCCCTTTAAACTAACAAACTAACAACTTTCTCAGTAAAGAGTTTTTGTGCCAAGTTATAATCAACATTGTATTGAACAGGAAACTCAGCTACTGATTCTGAAAATAAAATTCATTAAGATTTTTTCTCATAGAATCCTGACGTCTAGCCACAGGGAACAAATCAAATTAAGTACCATCCTTTTAGTCATACTATGCCGGCTGTTCTGCAGGCCATTTTACATCTTGTTCTTCTATGCGCACCAGAGTCGTTTGTGCTAAGGAAGCGGGCTTCCATTGCATTTTGATATAATCTTTTTTCGTACATGCTTGTAGTTTTCAAGCTTTCATGTGCCCAAAGTAATTTTACTTTGCTTTGGTTTTCCTTTACAATTGTTCAACGCTCTATGATTGGTTAGCTAAACTCTCGCCATTTTCTCAACCAATAAATAGCAAAACCAAAACCAATCGTGCCTCACTCGCCCGCGTTTTCCCGCGCTTGGCGCCGGTTACATGTTTTTGCTTCGAATTCTGATTGGTTCATCGCGCTGTTTACGTCTGTTGTGTTGTTCTGCCACAGTAATTACTTACGTTTTGGTTTACGACACTCAATTGGAAACTACTCCTGAACAATAGGGTATTTGCAAATTTTTCCGCTTGGCCCAGCCACTTAGCTCGATTAGCTTGCTATTTCTAAGTGGCTGTGCCCTCTTCTTTAGTAATTTTTCTTTCTTGTATTAATGTAACACTGTATAATGTCTGGGCACGAATAAAGATTGTTGTTGTTGTTGCTGCTGTTGAACACAACTTGTTTTTCGTGTTCCTTGCATCATCATCATCATCATTAATTTATTGTTTATATTGTATACATGTCCAGGTGAAAGGTAATCAAATGCCATCCCCGATTATGGCTCCTGTCAAATGCATGTTACAACTTTAAAATCTAAAACTGGATTGTAACATAGGCGGTTGTAGCACTATTATTATTATTATTATTATTATTATTATTATTATTATTATTATTATTATTATTATTATTATTATTGTTGTTATTGTTATTGTCATCATCATCATCATCATCATCATCATCATCTTAACCTCGTACAAGGTCGCTAATTCGCAATAACGTCCGGCATAATTTCGTTATTCCACAGACTCTCTATGCGCTCTTGTTTCACCTCTAAACAATACTCAGTCCTAGCGCTTTTCGCTAAAGGATGAGTTCTGTCTTTCCGTGTTTGAGCCTTTAGTGATTGTTATTGTACCTTGGGGAAACCTTTCACAGATGACCTCTTGCGGTCAGGCATACCTGTGGATTATTCAAGGAGGCTTAATCCCGGAAAAACAATCTCATGTATCAACATGTTTGTCCTGTTCAGCTTCAAAGATTGGTTTGTTGAATGACTTTAAGGGAAATTGCGCTATATGAAAACTAGAGAAGAATTAACGAGAGATCAAAATGTCGGCTATCTTAAGCTTGGGCCTATGCTCCGCAAGTCGTTTTTAGGGGAGGCATACTGCGTGGGAAGCTAGCTTGGGCCGCGGAGCCAAAAGGTGTTTTCGCACGACATTTCTGGGAAAGCGCGAGAAAACCTCTCGAATCCCGCGTGTCACTTGCGTGCTCTGTCGTGGAGTAATGTTTTGTCTTGCTCCCAGATTTAGAAATGTGTTCATTTTGCTGATGTCAGTTTTATTCAATAAATGAAAGGCGATGCATAAGCCATAAGCAGTTTAGGTGGTTGAATACGCTCAGACTTCAAATACTTGTTGTTATTCAAATCCGAAAAATGCCCAGAATTAAAGACCGTTTCCGCAGTGGATTTCCGGTCGTAAACTTTTAAGTGGCAGTAAAGGATTTATACAAACTATACTTATAAAGGAGAAAAATGACAAAAATGCTAAGTAATCCCGCAAAGGGAAATTGCGCAAAACCCATGCTTCTTAAATAAGTTATAACAATCCATTTATCAGTCAGCACTGGTAAGTTTCTGTCAGTCGCACGCACATCAATCGTTCTGTGCATTCTATTTGATCGATTTCTATTGAAAACGACCGGCTTTATCGATTGATTAGGTGTGGTATTTATAGACACTGAATTCCCGATAACCAGAGAAACAACGCCTAGTATAGTTTTCTTGAGAGGTGAATAACCAATGAACCGGATTGATCCGCGGAGTGGCGGCTCAATGCTGTTTAAGGAGAACGAAGAAAATATTTCTAGGTGTGATGCGGGGACAAAATCAGTATAGGTTCACCGAAAGGGCCACCTCTTGCTTAGTTATTTTATCATCTCTTTTCCTTAGTTATTTTTATTTTCTCGTTTTTCTAGTTATTTTATTGCCTCTCTTTTCTTCTTTTTGCACAAACATAGGTTTAATTTATTAATGAACACCTACAGTGTCTTTTTGTTTTTGTTTGTCTGTTTCTCTGAAACGGATACCAAAACCTAGGAGCGGCTTAGTGTAATTGTATTCTTTGTTTTTGTTGTTTTTGATCTGCCGTTTCGCCCTTGTTCTATTTTATTGGCTTCAGAGGTTTCAATCAAACCAAAAATGCCATCATTGCTTCATAGAGTCCTTCATAATGCAAAGACTCGTGAATCTTAGAGAATTTTTCATTTTTTTTTTTTGTAAGATTACTAGACCCTTAATAAAGAAGAAGAAAGCGGGAATGAAATAATGAATTTTAGAAATGGAGATTAATATATAAAGGCGATTGGAAATAAAAATAGATGATGGACACCAAGGCAGTTTGCTATCGACCTTACCGTATATGGTAGCGGATGGTCTGGTGATGTGTAAAAAAAATACACCCTCTTTAATTTCTTTCTGGATATACATACATTTTCAAAGAGATCCCCCAAAAAATTAAAAGTAGCATCTCACATTTCTGTCTTTATTTAGATGCTCGTTTCGCATATTCATCCTACGAAACCATCAACTAACTTTAACACCCAAGAGAAAAATGACGTGAATCTGTATCGTTTTATTATTTCCTGTCAAGAAGGGGTCTTAAATTGTCAAGGCCAAAGCAAAGAATTTTGACGTAGGTTGACCGTCGACACGGCGCCCGTTTGGCCCGAATCATGACTATTATCAATGGTGGCCACTTTGAAAAGTTTTGAATGGTAAACATTCAAGACCATACTGCCATTGCCTGACACTAAGTAGAGCAAAACTATTTACATATGTACACTAAGTGGACAGCGATTGTCACTCGGGCATCTATATAAGGCGGACACCATCAGTTTTCTCTTGGCTTCCTTTTGTTACTGCGCATGCGTTCTGTGCATCTGAAGACGATCCGAGAAACGAGCCTTTCTTGACGAAGATGCCTACTAAAACAAAGATATTTTGCGCGGTTTATAACTATTCGGGAAAAGCAGATCTTCCAGTAGCACTTGCTAAGGTCTCCTTTTCCCGTTTAGCCATAATCTGCTCAAAAATACTTCTGTATTAGGAGGAACCGTTCGATAGCCTTGTTTCTCGGAGAATTCCGAGATGAGCAGAACGTTTGCGCAGTAAAAAAACGAGGCACCCCCTTTTAACATAGGCGGCGGAGTAAGGGGAGCACAGCCCGCACACCCCCCCTCCCCCCTCGAAAAAAAAAAACTGGCAAAATATTTAATCTCGTGATCTTTTGACAAATCATTTTACCAGCATCGCGCTTGGCGCGATGCAGTAAGAACTGCTCTACCCGAAATACGTCAGGTTACAAATATACGGACCATGTGCGTAGCTTTCAACAAAACTCCTGTCACCAAAACACTGTTAGGAGAGGTAGACAAACTCTTACGGATGTATTTGACATTACCAGTAGCATCCGCGATTTCAGAGCGTGCATTTTCTGCCCTCAGACGACTCAAGAACTACTTAGGAAGCACCATGAAGAAGGACCACCTGAACAACTGCTTACTGATGCATGTCACAAATCGATTACGGACACACTAGACACTGAAAAGATTGCAAAGAGGTTTGCTTGTGGCAACGAACAACGCAAAGGGCATTTTGGAAAATTTCAGTAGGGGTATACGCATAGCTGGGTTAAAGATGAGCCCCCGCACGTTTCAAAACGCTCCGCCGCCTCTGTTTAAGATAGGCTGCGCTGTCCACAGTTTTAAATGAAGATGATAAGTGTCTCCGCCTAGCTCACTGTCTCCGTGCGCCTGCCCTAGGGTAGTGAGTTTACCAAGACGTTTAAATCACTCGACCACATCAGTCCTAAGTCCTAAGAAATATTTAATTCTCCTTACCAAGCGTAGAGATTTTTCAGATGTTCTTATTTCTGAGAAGATGGGATTACATCAAGGCAACAGCCCTCTTGGTGTCTCTTGTTAATTCTCTAAAATGTAATTTATCCAGACCTTGAGCCGTTGATTTAAAAACTTTTATGAAGCACTGTTATTTGCCAAACAGATTTAATGAGTATACCGTTTTCCAGCTGAGAATATAATAATTAATATTTACAACTTGGATCACCTGCTCAGCTCGACTGTGAGAATTGGCTTTTGACCTTCTTCCACAAAGAATTTAAACCACAATCTCAAAAAAATCTAGAAAGACTAATTAAAAAAGAATAAAAGGCATAAACAGATCCTGCTATTGGAAAGGACGACTCAATAGGCATTCATTTGAAGGATAATACTTTAAGTATCTTGTCTGCAATTCAAAACTTGCTTTTAAGAGAAAAAGGATCTTGGACGCCAAATTTGTGAAGGTTATGAATCGTTAGGTACAACTTTAAAAATGCGCTTTGGGTGACCAAATTAGGCGCATACTTGAATACGAGAAAAATATATTTGTCTAATATTGCTAAAGAAGGAGGGCAACTGTTTTTTGAACTATATTGAGCCAATTGAGATCATTTGGCAGTTTATAAATCTTACTTTGTAAAGGTATTTTGATTTGCCCTTAGGCCCGAAATCCTTTTTGCTTTGCATTGTTTATTCCTGTTTGTTGTTGATTTTCCAAAGAGAACAGCCTTTTAACAACAAAGAAACTGTATTTTCCTTCGCTAAACAAAGAGTTGTTTTGAGGGCAAGCTTTCATAATGAACAGCCAGTAAACTCACATTAACTGCCTTTATTCTCACGGCAATTTCGGTGTTAGCAAATGACCTAAGAGCCTCGTCGATTTCTAAATATTCATGAAACGCCCTTCAAATCCCGCAAACAGTAAAGCTTTGTTTCTAGACTGTGGTTAACTTAGTTTGTGAGATACGCTAGCTTTAATTTTCTTCACGCGGAAAGATTGCACGTTTACCAAGAGGAGGCAAAATGGCAAAGAATAACCATAAAATTGTAATCAAATAAGACATCTTCAACTTGTTATCTGTCTCTCTTTACACAAGTCAAAAAACTTAGACAGTTCTTCCTACATGGTTGACCGCTTATTCAATAATTTATTCAATTATTGGCAAAACCGGCGCGCGAGACAGTGGCACTTTATAAAATGCGTTTTCACGCGTTTGGTAGTTTGCATTCTTATGCTCGTTTAACATCGTACATTAGTTGAACATCTCTGTTCTTTATTTACTCGTCTTCTATTCATTTAGTAGCTCATTTAGTGATTCACACAAATGACTCATGTGCCGCCTTTTGCAAACCCACTGAAACAAAAAGATGTGTGTTAATTGTCGCGATAAAGACGAACACCATTGGTTCTCGCGAGGTTTTGCATATCCAATCATCCATACATTATACTGAAGTGCCAGAGCACTGATTACTCACTCGGTTCGCCGGCTGGGTTCTGCTAACTTCATCTCCAACATAAGTGTCTCTTTGGTCATCTTCTACAAGTAGACTAGAGAACCGTGCCTCGTGCGATTTACCGTTGCCAAAATGATTCTCTGTCCTATCGTGTTCTTGGTACTATTGGGTATGTCCAACGGTGAGTTATTTTCACAGTCCTTGAAAGGGCTTAACACTGATTTGGGTAATTCAGCTGTTTAATTTGTTGTACACCCCATTATTATCAAAATCAAAAGCGGTTAGGTTGTTCATTCCTTTGCTAAATCCGCACCAACAGTATAACTTTTGAAAGGCAAAAATCGCGCGCCTTCTGTAGAACTGTGGAAAATTCAATAACACATAACTGTAAGTTACGATAAACGCCTGCCAAGTTGATTCAAAGTTTCCTAGATTGTTCCTTTGCAATGAAAATTTTGCAAACAGTGAAGCACCAAGATTTGCATAACTCTCTTGAACGTAAACCACTTGTCTCGTTTTACTATACACCATGTGCTTTCTAATCCTTGCAATATCCAAAGCTTTTGTTCTGCTTCAGAAGAGAACACGATCGCTTTGCAACAGAATAGGCATGAAAGAGAATTAACATAGCCGAGGAATTTTTTAACTCGCGAACAAGACGGCTTCGGCTTGGATCACAACACGTTAATAATTAATATTTGTTAAAATGCTATTATTGAAAATGCTACCGAATTACAGGGGCGAGAATCGCTTCGTTGAGAAGCCAGTCCTTTCGCCACGGCTGAGTGCAGACGCGATCTTATACATTAGGCAATTCACTTGCAAACTTAATATGTGATAGTTTATTAAGCTCGTGTTTGCTTTACCATCAGTGTATGTTTCACCCCTTTGGCAGTTGTCTTGGTCATTCCACCGAAGAAATCTCGAACAATGCTTCCAAAGCTATTATTTTTGTGTTTGGTCTCTGTGGGTGTGGTGACTAATATATTTAACATTAAAAATCAACGTTGAATTCGTTCAACCTCAAAACCTGATAAATATTCATAGACAAATCGTTTGGCAGCTAGCTAAAAAGTTTTCATTAGCAATTTGAACGAAATATTTCGCTTTGTTTGGAAATATTTGCGGTATAATTGATGGCGTCTTGAGTATGTTGATGACTGGTTGACTTGTTCGAGAAAATCCACGAACCTACAAGCGCCATAAAACAACAACAAGAGATTTCTTCAGAGCATAGACATGTACAACTTCGAGTGATGAATGTTCTCTAAAGCTATCCAAGGAAGCTAAGATTAAAACTTTTAATTCATTCTTTAGTTGGTAGCTCTGACACCCCGCTAAGGGTTGCTTGTCCCTTTGTGTTGGTCTCCGACGAGAAGACAAGGGCGACCACGCACAACGCAATCTAGAAAAGTCTTGTTATGACTCACAACTTTGAATTCTTGATGACTTCTAAGATAATCTGGTGATCTGTGCATGTAGAAAAACTCATTGAAATACATTTAATTGCACTTAAGTGGAGTGATCTTTGTAAACCATAGAGGTAACTTATGCTTGGTAGAGCAGCAATTCATATCATTCTCACAGACAACGTAACACCCAACGGGGCTATTTTTCAAATATGGAACTGGACGCCTGACTATTTCAGTGGAAAATCTGATCAAAACGACTTCGAAATATTCTATATTTATAGAGTGGTAATTGCTTGTAAAATCAGACGCCTCAGATGGAGGAATTTACACAATTCCCGCCTCGGAACAACGTGCCAGTCTGGATCCTGACACGGGTGGATCTTTGTTGCACCTGCTTTGAAAATTGCCGCGTGCAACTTTTATTTTGAAACAATTTCGGCGTAAATTGAGCCCATAAAATGGAACAGTGCAGCCGCGTTTACCATAACAAATATCTTCTC
This sequence comes from Pavona decussata, assembly GCF_977016875.1. NCBI lineage: Eukaryota > Metazoa > Cnidaria > Anthozoa > Scleractinia > Agariciidae > Pavona > Pavona decussata. The sequence goes on along the minus strand of NW_028145474.1, from coordinate 2,547,639 downwards.
AGTGTTTATCGGCGCCCGATAATATCGAGATATTCATATCCAAACAAACGCTGTACCAGTTATTGGTTTGTTGTTTATAAGTACCGCACTTCACGCTCCGTGATGATAGCTTGAAAGAACAGATACAATTGGATGATTTCAATGGACTGCTAAATCACGGCCCAATCCGTTCAAGTGAAGGCAGAAATCCGTTGACCACACGCGATTGAGAAAAAAAGATATTCGACACAAGGGAAAAGCTTATTGAAAACAAATTTGGATACTGAATAATTAGTGACTTAAGATAAGAAATGGGGGGTGACACAAGAATGTCGCGACTCTCTTGAGCTAAAATTATGATCTCTTGCTACAAAGTGTACTCTCTCTTGCAGAACTTGTGACTTTGGAACCTTCAACTGTCGCCGATATTATTTTTCGGGCCAATTTGTTAAGAGTCAATCCCTTCAGTGTTATGTCTCCTTGGGGCACAGTATATTGTCGGCTGTCTGCTAAATCATTTGTCTAGCAGACCTCCTGTCAAATGGAGGTCATTTCAATGCGATAAGAGTAAAAAAAAATCACTTATGACCAGTGAAAAGTAAGCTCGCAGCCTTCACAGTTTTATTTGCGCAATCGAACATAGATATATTTTGAATTTTTTGAGTACCAACAACAAAAGAAGAAGTTTCAACTCTGTCTTAGGTAATTGTTTCTAACAGGTCGCTACCTATCTGCTTGATTGCAAATTAACAATATGACTCCCACGTTTGTAAAGTTAATTAAGTATAGTTCCGATCGCATACATCAGTGCTTTCATCCAGTTAACAATATTTAAGATCCAGGGTAACGTTGGTTAAAACTTTAATCCTTGGCCCCAATAAGTAGGGAATTACTTAGGTTAGCTAAAAGAGGTTTGCTTAAGTATAATTTGACATTCTAGAATCTTGTAGATGCGACAGCTTCTGGAAAAATAAACTGTGTCACGCTCTGTAAGTTCGCGTGACTGTTGATTTTTCCACCCTTTGGGACTCACGCGATCCAAGGTAGAAGTTTCAATATCTCACGGTTTTATTTCTTAGATCAGCTCCATTCAAATGATCCTAGATTTCAAACAAACGACTGGACCATAGGAAAGTATACTCAGTAATCTCCATCCTGCCGAGTTAAACTGTTTTCAAAGGACTTGTACCCTGCTTAAAACTTCATTTAAAATGGCTTCATAAACTTAAGAAGGGAAGTGGTCAAACCCAAAGATTTCTTTTGATTTTACCCCAAAATCGGACAATAACTTTGTTTATTTTATTCCCTCTCCAGCCCAGGTTACCACAGGGCCACCAGCTACAGATGCAGTCACAGATGCAGCCACAGAACCAGCAGCTACAGAGGCAGCAGCGACAGATGCAGCAACTACAGATGCAGCAGCGACAGATGCAGCAACTACAGTTGCAGCAGCCACAGACCCAGCCGCTACAGATGCTGCAGACACACCCGCACCCCCTACGGATGCAGCAGCCACACCTGAACCCCCCACGGATGCAGCAGCCACACCTGAACCCCCAACGGATGCAGCAGCCACACCTGAACCCCCCACGGATGCAGCAGCCACACCTGAACCCTCCACGGATGCAGCCACGGATGCAGCCACGGATGCAGCCACGGATGCAGCCACGGACCCACCGGCTGCTACATCGCCACCTCCCGATAGTAAGTGGAACTAATGGACTGAAACTGAATGAAGGGACAAAGGAAGGGGGGAAGAGAGAAAGGAAGGTTTAAAAAACTGACTTACTGACTGCCTCTCCCACTGACTCAGTGGCTGGCTAACTAGCTGGCTTACCGGATGACGGATTGACAGACAGACTGCCTAAATTGTGGAGTGTTTATAACTGATCAGTTGACTGATAGACAGAACACGTGATGTTGTTGTAGTTCGTCTGACTGAGCCGTGTTTATTTTACTTTCCAGGTTTGTCTGTGGAGTGTACAAATCAAAAAATGATGGTCTTCCTTGACCACACAAAACATCCCGACCTTGACTTCGACAAGATCACTTTGCTAGACACGAGTTGTACGTTGAATGATTATGGAGATTCTAACAGCACACATCTCTGGATGAATGTCCCTTTCGATGGCTGCAAAACTAACCATTCTACTGAAGCCGGCACAATCACTTATACAAACAGTATATTGAGTGAGACCAGATCGGCAGCAGGAAGCGTCCTTATCTCCCGAGAATTTCAAGCTGAATTCCCATTTAAGTGTTCGTATCCTCGCTCTGCTGTTTTGTCTGTTGCCAGCTTTTCTCCAAGACAGAAAGTTGTCTACACCAAAACAGGTAAGTCTTTAATCGAAGCATTGAAAAATTTAGAGCATTAAAAACACGGACAACACAATATTTTTTACTGGAGCTGCCAAAAATGTGCACCTTGGCTTTACGAGCCAATCGGACACACAGTCCTTAGCACAGCAAATAAATACTTACGCTAGGTTGTAAAGAAAAACACGATAGCAGAAACTAGGGTTTTCACAATTTGACTGGTGTGGTCTGGCACGATACGGTATCGTCACAGACATCTAACGGAAGTTTTGCGCTTCTGACGTCATCAAATCAAGCTACAGTGGAACCTCGTTTGACGAAGTGCCAAGGAACTAAGGAAATTAGTTTGTTTTATCGAGATTCTGTTCCATACATTTTAAAAGGCTGGGCTGGAGAATTTAGTTTGTTATACCGAGAACTTCCTTATATGGAGGATCGTGAAATCGAGGTTCCACTGTACACAAGTCGACACTAAGTATTGCTTTCCATTCTGCTAAACGTGCTGAATGAAACGGTATTTTCTGGTTAACCGCAACCAACTTAAAAAAGCCTATTTCATTCTCGAATTTGCTACGTAAACCAAAATAACGCAATAAACTTACGCCAGAGAAACTGGACCCAAGTAGGAATGGCCGAATGAAACGGAATTTTTCGGTTGTTCCGATTTTCCAGGTCCCGTTGGGTCAAAGATGGGATAACTTTATCCAGCGGATAAAATGTCTTAGTTGGAGTCAATTTTATCCGTTGGATAAAGTTATCCGCTCTTTGAACCGGGACCTGAACGTTAGGACAACCTCGCGAGGTTTACCCAACTTTTCGAATTAAATTTTATTCCCGAAAATGTCTGCTCCAGTCCATTCCATACCTTGAATTTTAGGAATTTTTGGTCGAATGGGACGCCTCCTAGGGTTTCCCTATCAAAAATGAGCAGCTAATTAAATTGTGCTGGCAAAGAGAACACGTATCGGCTGCTCGCCAACTGAGACAAAACTACTACAGCGCATGGTGCGGTACGATATGGTAAGGCGGAATGCCCTACCATGACCCACTTCCCATAGGTCCCATTGAGTGGTCCGGCATCGTACGTTATGATATGGTGTGATATGTTATGATACGTAACGGTACGATATGGTAAGGTACGGGACGGTATCTTGCGTTATGTTATGGTGTGTTATCATACCTAACGATACGGTACGCTATTGCATTATAAAGAAGTGCAAGAAAGATGCATTAAGGTCTCAAAATGTCATTGTGCTGTCCCTCAAGAGAAAGAGACATACAAAAAGCTTTACGACAGCGGCCAACTGTGGGAATAGCGTTTCATGAAGATGGGAGAAATTGCTGCGTTTACCCCGCTAGCAGAGCGTTTCTTTCTGGGAAGTTTTTTGTTAGCATGCGCGATTGAAGTCGTTGGCGTCTCTGGTATTTCGCGTAATAGTTGACTTGTTTAGCATCAACTACGCAAAATACCAGAGACGCCAACGACTTCGTACAGACTAAAAACAGTGCCAGAACTGAAGAAACGCTTTGCTAGCAGGATATGCGGCGTTCCTAGCTATATCATTAAATGCCTTCCTTTCGATGATTTTTACAGTATCCAAAGTGTATACGGAAGGTTACGAATTCGACTACTACCGATATTTTCTGTCTCGTTGATACTCATTACAAACGGTACATAGTCTGCTTATTACATGGCCGAGATCTTCATCAATCTCGTTTATCGTCAGTACCACTGTAAAATCTTTTCTTTTTAATCCTCAGCTGAATTTGGTAATTTTACCTTCACAATGGACATGTACAAGACGGACCAATATGAAACACCATACGACAGCTACCCAGTTAAGTTGGACCTCAATGATCCAATTTACCTGGAAGTCAAAGTGTCATCGAATGACTCTCAGTTGGTGTTGATTGCGCTGAGATGCTGGGGTACTCCCTCTCCTGACAAGGACAATGACAGATTTTATGCATTCATCGAGGACGGGTAAGGTGCACTGCCCCAACTTACCCTGCCTCAGGCTGTCTGCCTCCAGCCCACTCGATCCCACCTCGCCCCACCTCACCTTACTTCACAGGAACCCCACAGAAACCCCGAGATGGGATTCCTGTACAGTTTAGAACTGAACCCCGATAGCAAAGTTTATTTCGCTTACAGGGAAATGGCCATAAAATTTTAAATACTTCTCTTGCATAATTAAAAATGATCTTAAAAGAGTGGCCTGTTTCTGTTCGCGATAGCGGAAGCCGTCTACTGTTCTGAACTTGGATATTGCGTTCTTATAATTTTCCGTTATCTCTTTAACTCAGTTGCAAAAATAAGAATGATCCAACTTTGGAGTATGACTATGACAAGAACAGCAACTTTCAGCGACCCAAAATAGGCGCCTTCCGTTTCTTGAGAGAAGCCAAGGATAGCGCAGTCTACCTACATTGTGATGTGGAAGCTTGCCGCAAGGATAACAGTGAATCGCGCTGTGAACAAGGATGTCAAGATGTGAGAAAGAGACGTAGTTTGGCCCTTGATATTGCGGCAAAACAGTCTATGAGTATTGGTCCCATAGCAAGCAAAGAACCCGAACCCGCAGTAGCCCGAGGTGAGTTGTAAGGCTGCTTGTTGGAGTGTATGAGAAAAATGATGAGTGGAGCCGGGTGGGTGAGAAGATGAGCAAGTCAGGGAGTGCGGGAGGGAGGGAGGGTAGAGTAGTGTAGAGTTTAGTGGGGTGGGGTGTAGTGGAGTGGGGTGAAGTAGAGAAGAGAAGAGTCTAGTAGATTAGAGTAGAGTTGGTAGTGTAGTGGCGTAGCGTAGATTTGAGTGGAGTGGAGAAGTGTAAATAGTGTAGTGTACTGTAGTGTAGATCAGAGCTGAGTGGCGTAGCTAGCATAGAGTGAAGTGGAGTGGTGTAGTGGACTGTAGTGGAGAGCAGAGGAGAGTGGCGTAGCGTGGAGTGGAGTGGAGTACAGTACAGTATGATACAGTAGAGTACGGTAGTGTAGTGTAGTGTAGTGTAGTGTAGCGTAGTGTAGTATACTGTAGTGTAGTGTAGTGTAGTGTCGTGTCGTGTCGTGTCGTGTCGTGTAGTGTAGTGTAGTGTAGTGTCGTGTAGTGTAGTGTCGTGTAGTGTAGTGTCGTGTAGTGTAGTGTCGTGTAGTGTCGTGTCGTGTCGTGTCGTGTAGTGTAGTGTAGTGTAGTGTAGTGTAGTGTAGTGTAGTGTAGTGTAGTGTAGTGTAGTGTAGTGTAGTGTAGTGTAGTGTAGTGTAGTGTAGAGTAGAGTAGAGTAGAGTCGAGACGTGTCGTGTCGAGTTAGTAGAACAGAGCAGATTGAAGTCTGAGGAGTAGAGTAGAATCTCAGGGAACCGGAGCACTTTATATTTATATTATAACTTTTGAATGCAGAGGTCCACACAACGCAGGAATTAAACTTGCTGGTAATTTTGCCGGATCTCTCTTGTGAAAGACCTCGTGTCAGGCGTCACTTGAACGTGAAAATACAAAACTGAATGCAAGGCTGGCACTACGGCACTACTATATTATAACCATCCGATAAAAACAAATCAATTTACCTGTGTTTCCGTTTGTTTTGGGATCAGTATGGAAGGAATTTGCATCGGGTGCGACAACAATTTTCAAATATTAGCGTTTCAAACGCGTCGGAAACTTTCCACATTACGTTATAATCTATCGTAGTATGTCGAATATTGAAATTCTCCTCGAGAGAGAATAGTTTTGTTGCATGGTTATACGCTCTGATTTCCTGGAGTACAGCTAATTTAAAACCGAAACGTTTTGTCAGATCCGTACTACCTGCGATACATCACAAAACATTTAAACCATTTTGGTTTTCGTTTCGTCTCTGTAGGACAAGAATCCGTAGGTTCGCTGACCATTTTTGCCGCAGTCGCAGGAGTCCTGGGCGTGGTAGTCTTGGCTCTGGTCGTCGTTGTGGTGATTTTGTTCAAGCGTTATCGCAGGCCCCAGAATGCTGCACAGGTGGTGTACACCAAGGCTTCCACTGACGAGGGCAAACTTCTTGTGTGAGGAGTCTGAAGCCGAGCTTATATAGTGGCACTTTTTTTTTTTAGCTTTCACCGCTTCTTTCTGTTAGTTTTACAGCAAATTTTTATGCTACTTAGGAACATCAGACATTAGGGTCATGTATACGATAGAAAATTGTAAACGTTTTGTCTAACACGCGAAGTTTTCCGTACTGAAATGGCTTTTCGCTTTTTATCTAAGTCGTGTGTTACCTAAGACACAACGAAATTGAAATCAGGGCTCCGTGTTGTTCTTAGATAAGATTCGACTCGATCTGGACAGGACACGAAAAGCCATTGTTGAGCTTACGCAACAAGACCTCTCGGGAAGAGGACAGCATATCGTTGTGTGACCAATGCATATGAACGCATTTTGACGCGATTTTCGACTTAAACTGTTGGCCTGTGATCTTTTTCGACATGTCAATAGCGAGAAGTAGGAATCCAGAAATCAAATGCTTAGATTAAGGCGTCATGCTGGTCACGTGAGAACAATTTACCGTCCTCCTTTTTCAGGGTTCCCGTTGCGTAAGCATGGTACGAGAACTTCGTCAATCTTACGTCAGACGCGCTCGCTTGTATAAATGGGTCAGTTTGCAACTTTAGACGCCTCTTACGTAAGACACAACAAATTTTCTCTCGTATAAATGAACCTATTTTTCTCAGATAATAATATTTGGCCGTTTTAGTTGCAAGCAAATATAAGGAAAACGCTTGTTCACTAACTTGTTGCCTTGGTAACTTGAAACTCTGAGTTAACCAGGAAACAGTTAGCAATGAGCGTTGTGTTCACAAATTTATAACAAAAAACGACAAAAGAAACATTTTAAAGTAATTTTATACAAGTCACTTCAACGTAAGCACAAGTAAAACAATTTCATTTTGATCTATTTAGCGCGTTTTATTTTTCTAAAGAAAACATCCATTTTTTTAACCATTTTAAACGTTTTTTAAACATTTGTTGTGGCTTGTTTTCATTTGAAAATGGCTAACATAAGGCAAGCAGTGACAGAAGAATGCGGTATTTAGCCTTTTGCTACGAAGCGGCATGATTATTCATCGAACTTTTGAGATGCATGTTTGTTTAACTCCAAGAGAGTATGAAACCAAAGAAATGAAGTCTCAACAAGCGCTGTAATTCCTCTCAATCTATTTTTAGATCATAATGGTCGTTATGAATGTCCTGGTTAATAACCTCGTGCATTCTAGTTCAACAAATTCGTGGCTTCGAACGTCAACATGAATTGCAAGTTAGGGGGAATCTCTAACTTTTAAAATTCAAGGTGAAGTACTTAGTTACTCTTTGTAATAAAACTTTAGAGGAATTAACGATTTCTTTTGGCTTCATGCTCTCTTAGTACTTCTTATTACAACCGCGGGGAAAAGTAGAACCATAGTGGGAAACTGGGAAACTGGTTATGACACCTTCCATTTTTAAATTTGATAATAGCAAAGTTGATAACAATGCTACTGCAATTTATGTTGGAAGGGCCACGACCGTGTACAATCCTTTGTTTTAACGTTCACGCTAAAGTTGAATTGATCAGTTGCTCCAACACATTGCGGTTTGTGCACGGCCAAGGCCTAAAATGCTAACAAAAACAATAGCAAATGAGTTCATAACCATTCTTTTTATAACTGTGTTAGAACCGAAAGCAAAAAAGGGAAAGGAATCGGTGTCATCATTTAACGAGCTTAGTTAATTAGCATTTCTTAGGGGTATACAATATGGTATTCAGCTCTTCTTATTAACTTAGGTGACAGTTCAAAGTTGCGGAGTTTGCGATCAAACCAAGTTCGAGTTTTGTTTGGCAAGACACTCCTCCAAATTACCTAACCTTCCACCAAGGTGTGTACCTATGTACTAGCAAACTGTTAAGGCAACCAAGCATAATGCTAGGGTAAAATCTATGAGACGGATTAACGAGGAAATGGGGCCTGGAAATGACAGAACTTGGTCTGTCTTGGCAGGCCTGTGTGATCATTCCAACGCATGTTGCTCAAACAGTACTTTTCCGTTGGTTTTGCAGTCTATTTTGGAAATTTGTCCTGGTTCGACACTAAGCTTTTAGCATTAAGGGTAATTACTAAGACCGAATGCAAAGACTGGGCAATAACTCTTCACAACAACGCTTCCTTGGCACATAACGAGAACAGATCGAGTAGAACCATTTTAGTCGTTCACAACATATGTTGGGTCACTGGATCAAAGATGTTGTTGAAGAACATCTTCCAACTTTAAAAGCAGTTATGTATGTCTTGGATCTTTTACTGACAGCTGTTACAAATGTAGTATTCTTCTTTAAACACATCAGTTATATTTTATATTTCATTATTGCTAGCTCATTGAAGTGCGTGCCACTTGCAAAGTATTAGCTGCCTATTAAAGGTTTGAAAACCACTTTGTCATATTTCTGTACGGAGGTGCATGTCTTCAACTGGCCCATGAAGGGCAGGTTATCACTTAACCACAGTCAAACATAACAAATAAGAAAAGTTCGTTAAATATGGTTATACTTTGACAGCTCGAAGCTTGTAAGTTTTTAGTGAGTCAGTGAGTTTACTAAATTGTTTTTATTTTTATGAAAAAAGTTGCAAGTTTTTTTAAAGTGAAGTGTGTGAAAACCTATCGACATTGTGTGTCTGTATTCACTGCTTGAATACGTGACATACTTTACTTTAAAAAACTTGAAACTTGTTCTAGTAAACGTTTAAATGATTTAGTAAGCTTACAGACTAACAGAAAACTTATGCAGCTTTCAGCTCTCAAAGTAAAATCTTATCTCAGTGACGGACTATACTTATTTTTTTACCTTTAATTTGACCGCGGTTATCGCAATAAACTGCCTCACTTTTTCATCGCTCTCTCCCGCACAAAAGTCGCTCTGTCTAAAGCCGGCGACACACTTGGCGATTTTATACGCCGATCGCCGCGGTCAGCGAAAATCGCCACGTGTGCCCGGTGTAGCGATTGCGATTTTCGCCAATCGCCGCGATCGGCGTATAAATTCGCCGATGTCTGGCATGTCAGTGAAGCCAGCGACACACTTGGCGATTTTATCACATGACTTTTCAAGACTGCCACATGGCCGCGATCGGCGAAAAAAATCGTCAGGTGTGTCCGCATCAATCGGTGGCGAAAATCGCTTGCGATTTTCGCTGGCGATCAAATTCGCCGCGATCGGCGTATAAAATCGCCAAGTGTGTCGCCGGCTTAAGAAAGAAAGAAATAAAAAAAGAAAAATGACATATTTCAAACAAGCCTTGATTATAATAGGTTACAAAATCTGACAAAAGCAAACGTGAAAGGCTAAAAAAATAAAACAAATCACGTTAGGTAGGAGGGACGAATTTTGTGTTCTGTTCATATGGGAAATTTAATCCCGGTTAGCGAGATGAAAAATGTCCAAAAGGCCAACAAAATACCCTTGGAACCGCGTTCCGACTAGCCAGCGACCTTACAAGCCATGCGCAGTTGAAAATGTCTCGTCACGGACAGTCCCGGTATCCGGGCTGGAGTGTTCATATGGGAAAAATGTCCAGCTAGGTTACCGAGATTTCGGTAACCGGGCCAGCCCGCCTTCTTATATAAACACAGCGCAATTTTTTTAAGAAAAGAGTGGCGAGGCGAGATCTCGGAAACCGAGCCTGCCCAGTCGACCGGGCTCATACGAAGAGGCCCTAAGTCTGGCAGAAACACTCCGGGGGTTAACTAAAGATAAAAGAAAGTAACACAACAAATGAAACAAAAATATCGGCCTTCAAAATTGCACACCTCGCATAAATTATGAAAAAAAAAAACAATGAAAACAAATCTTTGCTGTTTTTCATGTTTTGTCTGTGAGCGACGGTCATTTTGAATAATTTATGACGGACGGCTAACGCCAGTTGAGGATTGCGATCGAGTTCTCTTCACAAACCGTTCGGAAAACTTCAGCGTATGACCGGAAATTTCCGAAGAATTTCGAACCCTATTCCTGGCGATAGGTGACATAGCCTAAATTACTCAAAATCGCGGCCGCCGCTCAGGCAAAAGACGTGAACTTCAACAAAGGCAGTCAAACTTTTACTATGCTGTGCCTGGCCAAAGATTTGGCCACAATTTGTCACTGCTGTGACACAAATCCAAGAAAACACCAAAGGTTTTGAAACAAAATCGGGGAATTCTAAGAAATAAGGGACGATACTCTGGCACCTGAGAACGGTTGTAAAAAAACAAAAAAAATAAAAAAAACAACAAAAAAAAAAAAAGAGAGAAAAAGCCGCAGCGAGAGACGGACCACACCGAGAGATATTTTTCCCTCGGCGCTCCCTGCGTCGTTGCCGCGGCTTGGTCGCGGTTCTCTCGCTCGCCAGAAAAACTTAACTTTGACACTCGGGGTGAAGTCACGTGGATGTAGAACGTTACAACTGAGTGAGTCTTTCTTTGCATTTTATTTCGCTCTCTGATCAACACGTTTTATTTAAAACTTTAAAAAGGGCATAAATACCAGTTCTGGTGAAAAGAATTTCATTCCCCACGACTCACATAATTTAAATAATACCAATAAATATTTTCTATACTATTACTGAATATATGCATCAAACTATTACGGCCCGGCAGTGTGGCATTTTATCTACAGTGCCTAAATAAACCTTTCCGTATAAATAAATATCATAAATTAAAGCTCGTGTTGTAACTATTTTCGACGGAAGCAAACTTGTTTCCGTTAATATTCCTTCCAGCAACATAAGCTCTTGTGCAGAGGAACGTGCAATTAAATGTTAATTAAATATAACTTATTTTTCTTACTGGTATACCCGCTTCGTTTTTGCTATTTAAATAAAATTGTGAAAATTTCTTATCTTTACTAAAAATTATCAAATCGATATGCATATATAATGGCCATTTGCACACAAGAAGACGACAACGGAGGGTGAATTTTTTTTTGGAGAAACTCAGTGGTCATCCCAAGCAAACGAGCCGTCCGGACAGACAATTGGTCCTTCTGAGATGAGATCGTTCTTTCATTGTTTTTCTTTCAGTGTGAAAACAGCAGCATTACTGGACCATTTGTTCAAGTGAAACGCCATCATTTAACCTAAAACACGCAAGTCAAAATCACAAATTTGAGAGAGGATGATTGACTCTTTCAACTGCTAACTGAAGGGCTACTACGCACTTACATTCAAATAGCGTGCTACATACTAAATCAAAGCCAAACTGAAATGACTAGTGTTCCACAACACTTTATATGTTTCTTTACAAACTAGTTACCTTATCGTCAGGATTACCAAACGAATCATTTCTGCGTCTATCTGTTCGTCTCGAAGGCATTAGCGCACCTAACTATTCGCATTTAATTATGAAGAACTAGAGGTTTCTTTTTGTGAAATACCAACAAGGAATTTAGTGGGACAAGGAAACACTAACGCTTTTGTTTTGGGAGAGATGAAATGTCGTAACGAGTACGAACTAAGGCCGAGCTGCCGTTGCCTTTTCCGAATACCTTGCTCGGGCAATCGGCAGACCAGGCCAGACCAGTGCTTCCAAGTGCTGAAAGCGGAGGTTACAAATTTGTCTTTTGCTTGGCAAAATTAAGCCGAAACTGCGCATTTTAAAACTATGTTCAGCCACTTTAACTCCGACCATTGAAATGACAGCTACTGAGCAGTACTTCCCTGTGGTGCTGTTTATTATGCTGTGCAAGGTGGTTCTAACGTTTGAGTCTGTGAATAAAATCCTAAAGTGTGACCATTCAAATGAAAGCTACTGAGCAGTACTTTCCTGTGGTGCTGTTTATTATGTTGTACCAGGTGGTTCTAACTTTTAGTCTGTGGATAAAATCCTAAACTGTGACCATTCAATGGAAGCTCCTTCCATTGGTGCCCGAGGTTTTAAGGTTTTTAGGAATTTTATCCAGTTTCGACAATTTCACGCTCTTCAAAACAAAGCTCTGTTCGTTCAAGATTCCTTCGCTCGAGGAATTCACCTGTCCGAATTAAACATTTCTTTGGCTTGTGGCTTGTGTTCAGTGCTTCCAATCAAGCTAAGCTAATTTTTCATAAACATCTTTCTCACTCTTGTAAAAGAATTTAAAGCGGTTCCATACTAGGTTTAGTACGCTCGGCATCCCTTTTCCTTCCTTTTCGTGGGAAAGAAATCCGTGGCGAGCCAAACGAATATCTGCGCAGAAGACCACTTTGAGATTGATCTTCTGAAGTCGCCATAAGCTTGGTCTTCTAGTTCTGAAATTGGTTCAGAAGCTCGCACAATTTTCTCTAAGCAATTACAGAAAACGAAGTGTCTTCAGCCAATTAAATACAAAAGCACAAACTATGAAATGGCTTAAGCCCGTTTCCCCCGCTTGACACCAGTCACATATTTTCCCGCGCTTTGTACGGGCGGCATGTTTTTGTCTCGAGTTGTAATTGGCTCATTAACTTTTTTGCATTTGTTGATTGGCCAGTCTAGCCAGACATAATTGCTTAAATTTTACGCTCTAATTAGAAAGTAAATAACTATTTAACGATAATTTATGCCGTTGCCACGTTCGAATTCGTATCTATGAATTAGCTGACGATTTGAGCCGAGGGCTTGCCACTGCACACTCGGATTACAGCAAAGCATATACCACTATGTCTTTAAAGGCTTCAAATGGATACTTTCCGAAGTTTCCTTTTCTATTCGGTTACAAAAGACATCGTCTGTCGTTCTCTTTCCTTCAACCAAAGTAAGCTCTGGTTGCCATACAAATCCCAGAGTTCCACTCTGGCAGCTCTCCTGTGCAGCATCCATAATTATGATAATTATTACAATAGTCTAACTCATACGTAGTCTCCCTCCTCGTCCATGTTTTCCATGTGACTTTGCGGCGGGATGATAGTCGGTAGCGGTGACATTCCGCGCATAGGGCTTCCAACACCTTGGTTCAAAGAAGACCGTGGGGAGGGGCCTGGGGACTTTTTCGGTGAGCCACCGAGCGGAGAGGAAGGGAGGGGCGGATCGCACATTGATGACGTAGAGAACAGTTTGTACCAGCCGATAACCAAGTTGCTAAGGTCTAACTCGTCAAGTAAAATCTGTACAACTCCCATGAAAACCTTCCTGTCCATTCGTCCGTAGTCGCCCCACACGATTACCTGCAAAACAACAGGCGCTTTAAGTATTAAAATCATTGGGACTTTGGTGACTAATTTGTTAGCCTGCAGAACAAGCATGACTTTTTTTTTGCGTTCTTCAGGCGAACGGAGGCAAGCGCGCCCTCCCGTCGTGCGTGACTCGTGCTCCACGCTCGCCTCGTGCTTGCCTCCGCTCGCCTGAAAAATGCAACGCAAAAATCACGCCTGTTCTGCAGGCTACCAATTTGTAGGCAATTTCGATGAAGCTGATCAACATTACAGTCAAACCGGATGTACCTTCGTGTACAACTCTGCAAACCTTCCCTGCAACCAAATTTGCAAGCTGGCGCGACGTTTTGCAAATTTGTTCCCAGCAAACTGTCAAATTTGCAACGTCGTGCCTAACTTGATACCGTCAGTTTGCAAAATTCTTTGCAGACTGCTCTTGTTGAAAGCATATTTCGCGATACGAAAAAATTTATAACATGCTCCCGGTTAGGAAATAGAAAGATTAGTTATTGCTATAAAAAAGATAAGAACTTTTGTGAGCTGAAATACGTTTAAATTTCTGCAAGTTGTTAAGTAGTTGTTCGTGTTGGTAGTAAATTTACTCATAGATTAGTCCTCAAATTTAACTTAAAAGTAGAAAGTTCACTCCGAGTATCACTAAAACAATTCTTCGTGACAGCACAATTGACGACTGAAAACTACTTCATTCAGTGACAAACTTAATGAAGATGCGGCGCTGTTGATTGTTGCAAAGCTTACTTTTATGGAGGATATGTTGTAGTTTTGCTTTTTAATTTACGCCACGTTGTGCTCGCATGACAAAATCCTTTACACATCTGGGCAACATTCTCAGTAAAATTTGCAATTTGTAAAGGAGTATGCCCAGAAACTAACGAGACAACTGTAAACTAGCACAAATCATAATTCGCAACTGAAGCAAGCAAGTTGTTCGCGGCGGTTGCGAAATGCTCCGAGCGGCAAGCTGTCAATCAAAATACCAACGGTGCGGCAGAAGTTTGCGACGTTGCACAAATAAGAACATCCGGTTTCATTGTAACAAACAAACAAACAAACAATAAATTTATTCGCAATGAAAGGAAAAGTGATGTAATAGTTTAAGCCTGGTGAATAAATCGGAATGATGTATTTTTCAGTAATGACACAGGCAAACTCGGAAAAAGAAATTCCGAGTGCTCCTTTCAGGAGTCGAACCTAAGACCTTCCAATTTCTAGTTCGGATGCTCTACCACTGAGCTACAAGAGACTCGTGGAAGCTAAGGCCATGCATACTCTAGCAGTATGCAGGACGTTTGTCCCATGAACCTAGTTTAATGAGCTACGAGTTACTCGTGGGAGCTAAGACCCATTAAACTAGGTTCATGTGACAAACATCCTCGAGCCAGACATCCGTGAGTCTCCTGTAGCTCAGTGTAAGAACATCCGAGTTGATAATGGGAAGCTTATAGGCTCGACTCCTGATAGGAGAACTCGGATTTTCTTTTTCCAAGTATGCCTGTGTCACTCACTGAATAAATAAATCAACTTTGTTTAACGAGGGAGACACTTAACACTCTGCTACGACTGACAAACCTGTGGCACTCAGATTCCGGATCGACATAGAACTTGGAAATGTTGGTTTTTGTGGAGAGGGGAAAACTGGAGTGCCCGGAGGAAAAACTATCGGAGCAATGACGATAACCAACAACAAACTCAATCCACATATACATTATTCAACTTATTTGCTTAGCCACGAGTCTCAGGAACTGTAGTTTGGATGCAGAGGCCTATATTTCCATTGTTTAAAGGCGTCTGCACCTAGGCTAGTGAAGTGTAGCCTTCCACGCAGTCGTTTTTAGGGGAATCGTATTACCTAAGTGAAGTATTACTGAGTGAAAAGAAGCAAGTTCATTTACCTGTAGCGTCTTTCCAGTGAATTCTACCTTAAACTCTAACTGTTGTTGATATAAAGGTTCTAACGTCCTTCGTGCTGTTCGGGTTTTCTTCTTCACCAGGCATCTTTTACCCTCCATCACGTACACCTTAACATAAGGCGCTAAAAAGTAAAACAACACCACGCTGAAATTTTCAAATTCAAAACTAAATACTTTAACTCACTACAGGACCGCGTTGAGGTCGTCAATTCTCTCCTTATCACAAAACTGGGCGCTTCTCACATAAATGACCTCAGTAATATGTAGGACGCAGCCCCGCCATGAGTGGTTACAGTAACTGATCATCGAACGCCCAGCATCCTTTCTCTACAATCACACGCTTATGCCAAAGAGAATACAGTTTGGGTACCACATTAACAGGCTAATCTTTCCCACACCACACTAGACACTTAAAAAGGCGAATGATAGTCAATGATAGCTAAAACTCATGCGCTCGTTTGACAACCAACTATCATGGGCTATCGTTGACTATCGTCAACTATCATTCACTTTGAGCATGTTCAAATTCTTCATGATAGTTGATGATACCTTTTCCCGTTTGAACACGAGCATGACAGTCGATGATAGCTTTTCGGTCAGCCGTCTTCTCCCCCAGCGCTCTCTAGATTCATTTTCCGTTAGTTCTTCCAACAACTGAAGGAAAACGAAGCAGGCTGCTGCTCACTTTCGCCGCAAAAAATTCATGCATGCGAAGTTTTGTTTGCTATCTTTACACTTGGCAGGTGCCTGCACTGGAAGCTCACGGCAAACTGTCGTCAGCTATCACGAGATTCTTTGAGCCGTTTGACAACCCGCTTGATAGTTGATAATAGCTGATTATCATCAGCTTTCATCCGTTCGACTATCATGCGCCGTTTAACCAGGGCTTAAGACATTAACAATGCTATTAGGAGGCAGGATTTAAGTTACACATAAATCTAGCGAATAATCGAAGTCACCTCCAGCATATCTGAACCTTACGATGCAGTTACAGCCAATAAAAATTATGCAGGATGTAAATTGCGCGTTTTCTCAACGGAACATAAAACCAATTCCGCTCGTACTTTTTCCATGTAATTATACAAAACAAATCGATGGCAGTTTTCCATGGTGTACACTCTTATAGAGCGTAAAATGTTCAAAACTTGGCAGTGAAACCTCGAGCCGTTCCACTTGAGTTTTGAACATTTTATGACGTCATTTTAGGGTCTATTCTACAAATCAATTCCATGTTACCGTGTGTCTGTTCAGTAATAGATCACAGATGACGTCAAAACGTGGTAAGAACAAAAACGTGGCACACGAGGCGCAGCCGAGTGTGTCACTGATGTTCTTACCACATTTTGACGTCTTCTGTGATCTATTACTGAACAGACACACGGCAACATGGAATCTATTTGTTTTATATAATAAAGAAGCAAAAGTTGTTAATGGTGACGTCATCTATGCGTCTGTCCTCCAATAGATCATAAGTAAGAACCAATCAAAATGAAGGTAGAATTCAGCTCATTATATAAAAGAGTATAGACCATAGAAACCTACTAAATTTAAAAATAAAAAAAATGCCGTTGATTTGTTAACCATACCTGGAAGAATCTTTGATCCTGGTTTCGGCAGCAAACCCTTTGCTCGTACAACTTCGACTTCCAGCATTCCTTTCCTGTCGAACAGTGCCAGTTGTATGTCACCCATGGAGGGTGAGGCGAGAACTTGCCGACCTACTATCTGGGCAGGACCCAGGCCATCGATAAAATCACCCAAGTGGCCCTCGTTTCCAAGCTTTATCCCGGGTGGCATCCAAGGACTGGGGAGAGAAGAGACAAGGTAACCCTTTAAGCTCCAATAATGACCAGGAACTGATTTCTCCTTACAAAAATACAGGTGATGAGAATAAAGGGAATGATCACCAAAGATAAAGTCTTGATGTTTAAACAAATTCTCCTGACTATATCCGTATAAATATGCAGGAACAGTGAGGTGAAGAGACATGTTGATGTTGCAGGTAGGCAGTTAATGCCCCGAACAAGAGTGCAACATCAGTTATGGCAACAAACACCGAAGTAGGATGATGCGAGTGTTGAACACACTTTACGGATCTTAAGCAGGAAAAACTTAAAAATTAAATTCTCGTTCTCTGAATAACTTCGCAATAATTCCAACACATTTAGTCTGTTTATTTGGCCGAACTAAAGTCGTATTGGCGGCTTTAAAGTTCAGAAAGAGAGAGGAAAATTAATCATCATGCGTCCACAATCTCCAAAAAACCTTAAATGTGGTAATTTCACATCGTTGTCTTGCAGAGGACGGCAAAGAAAAGTCCCACAGTGTATAACACACGTGCAGAGCCATAATTTACTTTCCAACCAGTTGAAATTGAATTTACATTCATTTGCACAAAATTTCTATTTCCATTTTGCTGTCTTTATGCGCCATCACGTAAGCTTTTTGATCTATCAATGAGAATGCAAGTTTGTAACGACCGGAAAAAAAGTCTTTCCATTTGTCACGAAACGTTTCCGAAATTTCCAAAGGGCTAGAAAACGCTGGCCAAACATTTTTCAAGTTGCACTGAATCTATTCCTATCTTTGTCAGAAGTAACCAGACACCTCTACGAATTTCCGTGCATTACAATATTTTTAACAAAACTGGACTAGTAAATATTTCTTTGTTTCCAACGATACTATTAGCACGTTAAACATTTCAAAGTGATACTTAATAAAGGTGACATATTTCTTTCAACTTGACTGTTAAGTAGAACAGTTATACGTTACACATAAACGTACAAAAATCTAAGGATTGAAGGTACGTTTGCGCTTTACTAACTAGGCTGTTTTTCTTTTCACCTTTTAACCTTCATGAACTGAAAAGTCGGAAACTTGTAACAAAAACGGCATTTGCTTCGAAAAATCGCTTGATAAAAAGCAAAATTTCTCCTTTCTGAAAACTCAGCTTACGCGCCGGAAAAACTCTTCAGAGTTGCTGTACAAACAAACGATTCATAATTAACCTTTAATTTTAATCCAGTAACCACCCTCATAACCTTAAGGAAATATAAAAGCAAGAGCAACGCCTTTGGGCGTATTTCTTTCATAACAAGTTAAATTCGCCAGGTCATCCTAGTGGGCAGTCTCTCTTCCCCTCCTAAACTGCCGAGATACAAGCGAAAACTGCTCCAAGGGGTATAAAAAAATATCGCTCTTGAATTTTTCTCGTTCACGCGCGCGTAAAGTTCGACACGACAATACAAGGAACAATACCCACGGTCTAAAATTTCGTGAATTTCGACTTGAGTTGTTCCGAAGTTTAGTTAATTAATTTCGTATGAAAATTTCCCAATGGAAGCTTATGTAAATAGATCGCGTGATGTTTCATGTTTGAATGACAGTTTCAAGCCGACATTTTGTATCCGATTTTGTGTTGCTTGGATACCACGGCCTTAAACACTAACAAAATCCAAAAATTCTATCTTGTAAAACATCAAAAACTAATCAGCACTACAGACATGTACGGCTTAAGACCATTTATTTAAACGGTCACAATTAAGCAGTTCACGACATCAACAGATTCAAAAGTTAAAACAACCTTGTACAGCATAATAAACAGCACCACAGGAAAGTACTGCTCAGTAGCTTTCATTTGAATGATCACACTTAAGGATTTAATCCACAGACTCAAAAGTTAGAATAACCTTGTACAGCATAATAAACAGCACCACAGGAAAGTACTGCTCAGTAGCTTTTATTTGAATGATCACACTTAAGGATTTAATCCACAGACTCAAAAGTTAGAATAACCTTGTACAGCATAATAAACAGCACCAAAGGAAAGTACTGCTCAGTAGCTTTCATTTGAATGATCACACTTAAGGATTTAATCCACAGACTCAAAAGTTAGAATAACCTTGTACAGCATAATAAACAGCACCACAGGAAAGTACTGCTCAGTAGCTTTCATTTGAATGATCACACTTAAGGATTAAATCCACAGACTCAAAAGTTAGAATAACCTTGTACAGCATAATAAACAGCACCACAGGAAAGTACTGCTCAGTAGCTTTCATTTGAATGATCACACTTAAGGATTAAATCCACAGACTCAAAAGTTAGAATAACCTTGTACAGCATAATAAACAGCACCACAGGAAAGTACTCCTCAGTAGCTTTCATTTGAAAGTCACAGGACAAACCCAAAATACAGAACCATCTATCTTACTTAACAAACAGAACCGCTAGACAACAATTTTCAATCCATTTAAATGGAACTGGTCACACTTACAAATTTTATCTGTTCTATCCACAAACTCGAGAGAGAAACAAGTTACCTCCTCCTGACTCGCAATTCGCCAAGAGGCAGAGGAACACATCTTCCACAGAATACAAAACATGCCATCGACTCCGCTTTACAAGTTGTGCATCGAACACAACGCCGCAAATTTTCAAAGAGCTTCCCTTGTTTGACTTACAGCTGCAAATACACACACTTAGATATTTCTTAATGTATAGTATCATTCCGCTCTATAAACAAAACATTTTGCTTGTTAACCAACGAAAAAGATCTCGTGTGAAACAAACGATGTACGGCGAAGTTAAACTCGGGCGTCACTAATTTTAAGTAAACCACAACGTTCTCCAAATCGTAATTCTACTGCTTCTAACACCGGTGAAACAGCCAGTGGGGCATTTAATAACGAGTTGAAACATTCATTAGCATAACAGCAACAGATAAACAATTTGTATATTTACTTGGTGTTGTCTACGGATAACAAATTGACGATAAATGCACGCAATACACGCCCAGTACGATCCACAACCTAAACGTATCGGCTCTAATAAGGTAGGAATAAAAGATTCGCCGAGGGCCACAAGATCTACATAGCAATCGATGTATAACCCTCTATTTAGATACGGTCTGATTCAATGTCAAGTCATAGAATTATTGTTCTTCTCTCCAGGTACTTTGTAGCATATACAAGTTTGATTAAATCTTGTTACACGCACCTTCGAGGGCGGTTTTTTTTTTAATCCAGGGGTTATCGCCACTGGAGAACATTTCATGTCCTCTATTAGGAGACATTACTTAATCAGCAAAAATACATTCGCATAAAAACTGAAAGAAATAAGTCCTTTTCTCTTCTGCGGCATCGTGAAAAGCTAAATGCTACACGAGTTAGTCTAGCCGACGACAAGTGCATTTCTCACTGACATCGCAGTTTTAAAACCACGTGGCCTCTAAAAGCATACGAAGGATGAAGCCTGTTACTCAACGAAAGAGCAACTGAACTGTGGTTTTAACTTTTGTGCTTGTGGACGAAATCCTAAAGTGTGACCATTCAAATGAAAGCTACTGAGCAGTACTTTCCTGTGGTGCTGTTTATTATACTGTACAAAGTGGTTGCAACTTTTGAGTCTGTGGATGAAATCCTAAAGTGTGAACGTTACTGAGCAGTACTTTCCTGTGGTACAGCTGAACGCGATGGTTCTAAATTTTCAGTGTGTGGGTGAAGTACTGAAGTGTCACCATTCAAGTGGAAACTACTAAGGAGAATTTTCCCGTGGTGCTAATCGTTTCCAAATATTTTTTTTAAATATGGAAATTTATAATAATATGCCTTATTTATAGTTAAGCATTTTTACCAAAACACCTTTTAGTAAGAAAGAAAAGTTCGCTTGCCGTAAAGAATTTAAGTACAAACCATTACAGATTTCTATGTTGTCATGAAAGTTGTATGACCGTTTACTGTATGCCCAGAAGAGCGCGCATCATGGAACAGAAGCATGTTAAGTAGTACAAAAGCATTCAACGCCAAAACAATGAACGTTTAAACACTACCTACCTCCTTTTAGCTCTGACGACTTGGTTCACAACATCATAAAACCTCGCCATTTTAGCTCGAAAATTTCCAATCCAAACTACACAATAATACCTATTAATCGCTCTTAAATGGCACAAAGAGTTGTCTCGAACAGTAGCCGAGAATGTAAATATTTCATGTTAGTCGTTAGCATACAAAACAGCGAAGGCGTGTAATTTATCAGCCGCGCTAGGGATTACGTCATGTAAGATAAATAAATTGTCGCTGTGGCTGCTAACGAGCGCCAAACTAACACAACAGCAAATACAGTATATCGTTTGCACAATAAATTTTATAAATTGTGTATGTATTGCTAACTATTAATTATTGATGAGAGAAAAACCTCAAGCTAGATCACTGGGATTATGGGAGGTTCCCCATTCCCTTCTCCAAGAGAAGATTCTGTTTTGGTGGTAGTTGAATTTGCAAGTATAAGTTTAAAAGTGCACTGTCACGGATATTTTGCTGTGTGTTGGTTAAAACTGCACAAATATTTGACTAAGAACCTCTTTTCTAACATGATATTTTAATCTTACAGCACAGTGATAAAGAAAATCAAATGATTTCACCGAGGAAAACTAAACTATAATAAGTTTTAAGCAATTTTTCCAAAATACTCAGAAGCAACTTGAAAAAGGTGACCAATTTTTTCAAGTTGCAATTCATCTCCATCGCAGCCATCTGCAGCCAAGGATAAATGATACTAGTTTCTGTGCACTAGCGAGGTTATTGTTGACAAAACCGAGCCATTATTTGCACGTTTACAACCATACAAATATGTTTTTTGGCTGTTCAAAGTGACACTAAGAATGAGTGACACTGGCCCTTTAAGACTTTGTTATCTCGCAGATGCCGAGATACAACATTCGGTCGAGTGATTGAGTCTGTACATGAAATGCTAAGGTGTCGACTAAAAGCTACTGAACAGTACTTAATTATCGTCCTGATTGTTTGTTTTTGCAACTTTGATCTGGGACTCTAAAGAGAATCATGGTAGTTTGAAGTCATAAATCATGAAGGAATTTTGCAAACTGAGTTGTTATGGCATAAAACAAGACAGTGATGACACACTTCCGCCCCTAACTTGATCATCTTTTAAAAGCCTCCTAGCTTTAGTCGAATGCCCTAGCCTCTCCTGGCTCTTAGCCGGATAGTAGGACCAGGAAAAGGCTAAGACGCGAAAATTAAACGCGCGGAAACAAACTACGCGTTTCGTTTAATCTTTGCGTTGGATTTCTTATTTCAGCCTTTCGCCAGGCCACTAGATAAAAGCTTGAAACATGCGACGAGTTCTTGTGATTGTGCTTTGTCTTAGGTTTTATCGCTCTCCGCGTTTGCTTGCGCTTTGAAATCAGAACACTGTAAGCGAGTAAAAAGCAAACAACACAATTTACTTATCTGATCTGCAGAAGACCGCAGTAAACGAAACAGCCATTATAGCTTTGCGATTCATTAAGTGTAAACGAGCTACCATTGCGACTCTGATTTTCTCGTAATTTAAAGTAAGAGTATAAACAAAAGCAGAAATCCTAACGCCGGTTAAAAAAAGCTAAGTACCATCCATCTCTAGCAAACGAATTTTTAAACAAAAACAAGACTGGTTTAAACTCAAAATATAGCAAAAAATAAATAACGTGCAAATGACAAAAAAGATTAAGGTTGCCGTACTAACCTCACTGGGGCCCAGAGATGAGTAGCTACTGTTTGAAAAGCACGTTCAATTCTTGACATGGATGCGATCAACGGACAGTCAAGCCAGCTTTAAAACCCGAAATGTTATAAATAACGAGCCTGGCTCTTATAAAGCCGGTCTATTGATCAGTCTAGAACCCAAACAGCTGGCAATTGAATCAAAGCACTGCCTTAGTAACCTACAATAATTTGAATATTTCATTTTGCGCGCGGTTGTCATAGAGACTAGAATGACCCGCAGATATTTGAAGGGTCCTTGTCAATCAATCAACTTTTCCCAGTAGTAACGACTTGTTTTGGCGTTCATTTTTAGCTCACAGAGAAACATATAAGACCGGGCCTCGTTAAAAGCAAATTCACTTATAATAAAACAACACCTCAGAAAACCAATATCGAGAGTAGGGATGAAATGTTTACACTTTAATAGCCTCAATAAAAGTTTGATTTGAACGAATTTATTGAATCTGCCTTAAAAAAAGAAATACCATTACGTTGTATATTTTACAATTCATCTCTGTCTTCAGACATTTTACCGAACCGCGGAGTGTTTTTATTCGTTCAACGGCTTCGCCTCTCCCACTCCCACAAATGAGAAAAATTAATTTTAAAAAAGTTTTCAATCAATTAGTGTTTTGCATATCAAAAGACTAGTTGAGGAAAAACTACACAGAATACTTGTTTAGCTCAGACTCGATCTTATAATGTCTGGTTTTGTGGACTCTTTCAGTTTGAAGTCGATATATTTTCTAAAAAAAACAAAACGTTCAATTACTTCCTACAATTGTCGGAAATGAAAGAGAGGATATTGCCAAGAATGTCGCAATTAAATAGATATATGTCAAACTTATTCAGAACGAATTTGCATTCAGGCAAAACTTAAATCGCTATTTTGCCATCGAGAGCCGAAACCCAGCTCTTTCACGAATTCCATGCTTTTTTTTTCTTTCGTTTTCTTTCAGTTTTAAGCTTAATTTTGTTGTAAATGTTCAATTGTTTTATACTAGCTGTGGATGAAACTCGGTAAATATGCGGAGCAATCAAATGAACGCTAGTGAGCAGTATATGCAAGATCTTGTGGCATTATTCAAAAGTTATGATGCTAAGGTTTTGCTAGATGGTTCTAACTGTTGCATCTGTGGATGAAATCCTAAAGTGTGACCATTCAAATGAAAGCTACAGAGCAGTACTTTCCTGTGGTGCTGTTTATTATGCTGTACAAGGTGGTTCTAACTTTGCAGTCTGTGGATGAAATCCTAAAGTGTGACCATTTAAATGAAAGCTACTGAGCAATACTTTCCTGTGTTGTTGTTCATTATGCTGTACAAGGTGGTTCTAACTTTTGAGTCTGCGGATGAAATCCTAAAGTATTACCATTCAAATTAAAGCTACTGAGCAGTACTTTCCTGTGGTGCTGTTCATTATGTTGTACAAGGTGGTTCTATCGTTGAGTCTGCAGATGAAAATCTAAAATGTGACCATTCAAATTAAAGCTACTGAGCAGTACTTTCTTGTGGTGCTGTTTATGATGTTCATTGTTGTAAAAAGAGGTTCTGGCTTTCGAGTGTCCGGATGAAATCCTACGTTGTAACCATTCAAATGGGTAACACTTTCCTGTGGTGATTTTCGTGTCTAAATTCTTCTGCAAATGCAAATTCGAGGGCACTTTTAGAAGGTGAAAGGCTGCAATTATACAAAAAGGTTTCGTCCTTCAGTTTACTGTTCTAGAAAGAGCATGTTGTCAAGTTTTGAATAAAACAAACCAATCATCTTCTAATCTTCGTCACTTATGAGAATCTTCGAGAATCGTATCGTTAACGAAAGCTTGGAGCTATTAACAAAGACAAATTGAATTAGCTGCATGCAGGCGCCGGCGTCCCATGGCACCGTCAGTTTTCTTGCGCGTGAGAATATCAACTGGTATTCGACCTGATTAGTTTTTTAAACTACAATCGTGGAAGACATTTCCAAATAGAATAAACTGAAAAAAAAAAAGAAAAGAAAAGAAATTATAAGAAAGAGGTGCTCTGCAAGGAACCAAATTGTAAGCGTAATAAACAGCGCCACAGGAAAGTTACTGCTCAGTAGCTTTCTTTTGAATGGTCGCACAAAAAGATTGAAACACTTTGTACGGCGTTATGAATTGCACCACACAGGAAAGTACTACTCAGTAGCTTTCAGTGTAGTTTTTAAAGTACAGCACAGCTTCATATGACTGAAGAAAACAATCTTGGGAAATTGATTCCCGCAAGCAATGGTAATTTAATTGGAAATCTCTAAATTATTTAGTGTGGGCGCGAACAAAGCTTAAAAATTAGAAAGCGAACACTCCCTTTAAACTCAAGCCCCAGTTATCAAACACGGATTTTTCAAGGAAAAAAATTCGTAAATATACTATACGTCCGGTCACTTTAGTGAAAATGCGAAACAACGAATATTGACTGTTCAGCCAATTTATAAATAAACTTTATGTGACTACAGAGTCCGTTTTCATAGGTTTTACATAGGCACGTTTTACGTAAACAAAAAATATTATATACGCTCGTCGCCGCAAATTCTTTTATTCAGCGAAGAATTGAAATTATTTATTTGATTGCCGCGAGAGGGGCAATCTGGAAACCGCAGATATCTTTCACGCCGATTAAATTCGCGGATGATTTCGCCTGAATCGCCAGCAGTGTGCCGGCCTGTTCTGGGAAAAAATCACCAACGATCGCTGATTACCTATTTCACCGCCACCTGCGTATAAAATCGCCCTGAGTTTCGCAGGATTTAGCGATTATTGCTAAGGACTTTATGGAGCCACAACGGTGACAATAACGAGACCATGACAAAAACAACATGGCTCCGCAAATGCGCTGTATGTCTTGCGAAGGTTTTTTTTTGTTGTTGTTGTTTTTGTTTTTTGTTTTTTGTTTTTTTGTTGTTGTTGTTTTTTTTTTTGCCTTTTATTTTCCGTTCTCTGTACAAGTATACAATGTGAAAGATCCAAATTTACTGTAAATTAAAAAAAGTGCCGTTCAATAGCCATGAATTTTCCTTTTTCAATCCGAACTTACGAGCCGCACCTGGGAAGTCAACTCTTAGAAAGATCGCCCTCAATAGCCCATCTGAGTTGGAATAATCACAAAGCAGTTTCAAAGTGAATTTCTTAAGTGAACAGGAACAGTGTTTTCCTTGGTTAAGGTCGTCAGAGCATGCGCAGTAAGCGTTTCCGTTGGGGGTTTTGTGCGTTTTTCGCTCTTTTCGACCGCGCGGATACTGGGACGAGATCCGTTCTAAACCGTGTCCGCACGCTCCTAAATCAGCGGTACCTACCTACTCTCGCAGCTAGTAACCGAGCCTGGTATGCTATTCAAGCTGCCGCTCCTGTCACTCGCTATTGAAGATGACCGGCTGCTTCGCCCACTCCCGCCAAAACTCTCAGTGCGTCCGGTTCCGCGGGAAGGCTTGATATACCCCCCTGTAGGGAAGACATGGAGATCATTAACACTGCCGGCATGCACCTCTTCACGAACCAGCAGCTTGCCTGTGGAGGAGAGGGGTGGGGAAAATCGTCAGTATGTTATTATTTACAAGCTTCGGTTTAACTTTAGTTACTATTTTCTGTGGTTTGTTGCGTAGCAGCGACATCTGATTGGCTCTGCGTGCGGAGACTGTTTGCTTAGGTTTTCATGTATCAAACACGAGGAAGCGTATTTCATCCGATTTCCG
The DNA here is from genome assembly GCF_977016875.1 of Pavona decussata. NCBI lineage: Eukaryota > Metazoa > Cnidaria > Anthozoa > Scleractinia > Agariciidae > Pavona > Pavona decussata. Next base: position 2,521,016 of record NW_028145474.1, on the reverse strand, counting down.
AGAGACAACATTTCAAGTATATTGCTAAATGTCCTGGCTGGGTATCTCTCGTTAGCTATCCTGTGAACGTGCGAGGAAAATTAACGAAAGCATAAAAGAAAACAAGAAAAAAAACAACTCTTTTGTCCGCTCGGCTTCCAGCCGAAAGAACACTATAGCTACCAGTTGCTTTGTTAAATATACAACAACCTTGCAACAAGTAAACTTTCTTGTGACTTCTGATGTAAATATTTTAGTGTTTAATTCAATCAAAAGCTTGTTTTAACATTTAGAAACTAATAAACAACGAAGTGGAAGAAAAAATTGTAGAAGCATTAAAAGAATATCAATTAGGTTTTGAGGACTGATTACAAAGTAAAGATTTAACTCACCTCACATATTCAGCAAGAATGGTTAGCATTAGCGAGTGAAGCGAGAAAATCAATCAGTTACCGGACAGAAAAATACCACTTAAGGCTTAAAGGATATTACTTTAGAGTGTTTCAAAGGAGGAAAAGATGGTAAGTAAAACAGTATTAACTCACATCAAGACACAATTCAACAGTCACGATAGCAGGAAATAAGTATCTACTTTTGTAAGTAAAACGACAATTTTGATTCAATACACGTTTCGATGTGGCGCACATCATAGTCAAAGAGATTATGAAAAACAGTTAGAATATATAACAACTAAAATTGCCTGCATAATTACTTGCGAAAACAATTATGCTGATCAAGAACGAGGGAATGAAAATTTATGATAGCATTAAAGCAAAAATGTTAAATTAATATGTTTGAGCTGTTGGTTAAAGTTGGTCTTAGTCCAGTTAATGTGCATCGCCTCCTTGAATTTGAGCTTTAACCCATTATATTTTCATTCCCTTGCTGTTATTCAGATTTGTAATCTCAGTTATAATTGCGCATGCATTTTTCGTTGCTACATGTTCTAACGATTTTACAAAATCTCTTTACAAATGACGATTATGTGAGCCACATCGAAACATGTATTGCATTAAAAAGGTTGTTTTATTAATATAAAAGTACACCCTTAGAAACCAAAAACGTCTCTCTTTCTCGTTACCCCGTTAAGAACGAGCGGCAGGTTATATGAGCTCTGATTAAATACCTTCACTAGACATAAACCGTATTATGAGGAGCTTAGATCACATAGTGAGGTGAGATATATGCATGACCGTGAAAATACGTAATATATTATCACAGGGCAGGCTGCTGGTAAGTGTTGTTAAACCTCACATACAAGATAATGTTAGCAAAACAGTCCAAGAAACACAGCAACAAAACTACAAGAAGACAGAGGAGAAATTATCAAGTTACTAAGTAAACAAGTCAATAAACAAATAGAGCGGTTTTCAATTTAGTGTCGTAAAACCAAAACCAAAGTAATTTCTCTGGCCAATCACAACAGATGTAAACAGCACAATCAGCCAACCAGAACTCGAAGCAAATACATGTAACTGGTGCCAAGCGCGGGAAAAGGCGTGCGACCAAGCACGATTGGTTTTAGTTTGCTGTTGATTGGTTGAGAAAATGGCGCGAACTTTGCCAACCAATCATAGAGTCTAGTAAAGCAAAACCACAGCAAACGCGAAATTACTTTCGACACTCAATTGAACACCGCTCTAAAGTCATACTAGTTAGTAACACCGTGTTCACGCGAATTCTTAGCAAGGCCCTTGCATGTTCTACATCGAAACTGAATTTGGAAATGTCACATCGAGTTCAAGATTCAAAATTTCAAACCCAGGTCACATGGACGGTAGACCTGTACTCTCCCCTAACCCCTCGCTGCTTTGCCCTTGAATGACCGAATGACCACTAAATTGGTTCAAAATTTCCTCGAACAAGCACTTTCTTACTTTCCGTTTTTTCCTTTTCACCATCAACAAACCTGGCTTTAATTGTTTGTCCACGACAGTAAAGGTGGAATAAATTTGAATTTTTAATCTTCTTTTTCTTTATGTACTATTTGTTTCGACGTTATAAAACAGGGAAAAGCGAAAAAGGCGAATAGCTAAAACTTGCTTCCAAAAAAATACGAAAGCTATAAAAGAAAAGCAGGTCATTGAAAGGTGAAAACTAATAACGACTAAACGCATTATTTGGAACTGCTCATATATCTCTTTATACGTGCGAAAAACCGGTATGAATAATTACTAAACAATTCGCAATTGGCTGAGATTGTTTCTTTGCATTCTTTTTTTTTTTTTTTTTTTTTTTTTATTCCCTTGTGAATACTATTTCCAACCTTTTTCGTTGGTTAGGGTTGAGTAGCTATTTCAGTTGTTATGACACCAAGAAGACGGATCCTTCAAGGCCGGCTGGGCGTTTTATCAATGAAATACGGTTCTCGAGATTAACGCCTATTTTTAGGCCAAATTTAATTTACGTAGCTAAGGTAAAGGGCACAGAGGTTCAAGCGTCATTTTCCAGATTGCTGCTCGGTATTCTCCACAGCTTACAGGGTAATACTACTACTGAGATTTAAGATCTCCATCATAACCTACCATTTGGCAAACCACGGTCCTTGTCATGCAAACTTGAACTACTCTGACTTCTGCCATGGCCGAGGGGGACTGGACTCGGAATAGGAAAAGGACTGCGCACCCGCTCCGCTTCAGAGTCGTTCACCGGTAAACTGCTTAAGCTGTTGCGGCGTCGTGTAGGCGCGGTCTCTAAAGAATGACAAAAACAACGGCACATTCAAACGTCACTTTTGGCTTGAATTCAAGAAGCTCGAAAAGGTACCCAGAAAAAAAGAAAACAACAATAACGGTTTTATTTCATAGAAGAGTACTTGACAAATGACAGGAAAGTATTAGGAGGAGAGGATGGCTAACGACGGCGAGGATGAGAACGGATTCAAAGATTGACAAGCAAAAACGCGACAGTCAAATTTGCAACAGTCTCTTTTAAAAGTCTGTAGAAACACTGTAACTTGGAAATCATTTTCTTTTTATCCGTCATTTTAGTTTATAACACTATTATTTCATTACGAAGAGTAAATTTATACCATTTATCAGTTTTAAAAACTAAATCGTTAGCAATACTCCTTTTAGTATTTTAAAAAATAATAAGATCTGCGTTGTTATATTACAATTTTAAAATTGTTCCCTAAAACCACCGAAAATAGTCAACTGATCATTCACTTAGCAACTGAGATTCATAAACAATTACTTGGTTAATAGAGTAAAAGGTATTCAGTATATCACAAGCATTAGAACACAAAAAAGAAAATCAGAGCTTGCTCGACACCAGTCTCCTACAGCTCAGTGTATTGGTAAACCTGTGCACAGAAGGTCACAGGTCTCCTGCTCTTGACAAACTGAATTAAGGTTAACTGAACCGTGCTTAGTATGTTTTCGTCTTTCCCTTTATCACGATTTGTTTACAATGCAGTTAAAAGATTTAGGTGCAACTAATTTGTGATAGATGTATTTTTTTTCAGTCAGTGATAACAGGCAAATTCGGATAAAGGAAATCCGAGTGCTCCTGTCAGAAGTCGAACCTAAGATCTTCCGATTACTAGTTCGGATGCTCTACCACTGAGCTACAGGAGACTCGTGGGAGCTAAGGCCATTAAACTAGGTTCATGGGACAAACATCCTACATACTGCTAGGATTTGAATGTCGATGAGTTGAACATGCGAAAGAAATGTGATGTTATGTTTTTTAACTTCACGTTTAGGTTTTAACTTGACAAGTTTCTCATGAATGCATTTAGGATGACAGTGCTTTGAGTAATAATCATTACATGCTGTTAAATCGATGCTTCAGTGAAAGGTAAGCGATTCTTTTTGCACCTTTCATTTGTGCCGTCACGCAACAGACAGTGAACATCCAGTTGCGTGACGGCCCAAATTAGGAATTCAAAAGAAACAAGTGACAGGTGGACTCACGGGGTCTTCTGTGGCTTTCATATGGCGCTCCATGCTCATGCGTGGTCATGTCAGGCGAATACATGCGCTCTACAATGATAATATAGCAGGGTAAGAATTTATGACGAGTGGTCAGCAGTTGTTCTCACAATGGATTTCACTTCACGTAGCGGTGCATTAAGACTGCCATGTAGTGACGGTGAAATTATTAAATTAACACCTTAGTTTTCAGTCTCGGCAATAGGTTTGATATTGTCAGTGTCTACGATTCAATGTTATGTACCAAAAGGGACTGTAAAGAAACATTTTTACATTATTGCAGGCGAACCTCGTTCATAACAACACGTTGTTTTTGCGGCCACTTTTTGGGCCCATGTAATTCCAGTTAATCCAAATACTGGCCTTATTTTCAGTACGGTATTAACGAGGGATCATTTTAGCTATCTAAATTCATTGTGAAGATTACTTGAATTTCAGAAAAACGTTAAGGATTATAATGAAACAAAGAATTTTTATCGAACTTACGATCTAGCCCAGTTGAAAAGGTGATCCCTGTCAATGTTTAAGTAACAATTTTATTGTTTCAGCTGAAACTTTCCAAAAATTTTATTCTCCTTTCAAATTACCACTAATTTATTTTTAAGGTACCACTAAGATTTAACGTCATTTCTTGTTACCTTGAGGTGTATGTAGCCCCTGATGATGTGGGGGCATCCCCAACGCATGTTTTGGCCCTGATAAGGGTGACGGACTCCCCGTTCTTTGCATGGGCCTAGGAGACTGGCGCCCAGGCCGCGGGGACATGCTCGGATCGTACATGCCCTCATTTTGCGGTGAATACACGGAGTCTGGGGCCTGGCCATATCCCATCCTCCCTTTGGTGCCACCGACGATCAGTTTAGCTCTCGCGGGATCAACGTCTTTTAATTTCTGTTTAGCGAGCCTTGCTCTTTCTTCCTCGTCTGTGGTTAAAATGATTTAGCTTTAGAGTTTAGATTTGGTTTTATAATTATGTACTATTCAAACCAAAGCATTTTCAATCCATTCACTGCCAGTGTGACGTTATGTGGATGTGTGATAAATCCTTACATGCAAGTCTGATCTTTCAAATGAAAGATAGAGATAGACAACCTCGGTTGATTTACCCCAGCTACTGAGCAGTACTTTCCTGTGGTGCTATTTATTATGCTGTACACGGTGGTTCTAACTTTTGAATCTGTGGGTGAAATCCAAAAGTGTGACCATTCAAATGAAAGCTACTGAGCAGTACTTTCCTGCGGTTCTATTTGTTATTCTGTACAAGGTGGTTCTACCTTTTTAGTCTATGGATAAAATCGTCAACTGGGCTAATTCACATGGAAGCTCTTAATTGCTTTTTTTTCCTGTGGTGCTGATGGTTTTTTTATACGTTGCAGAACGAAATTGAACATGTTTATGCCTTTTAAGCCGTGTAAGGGTTAATGGCCGTTTAGTCAAACATGACGAAAAATGATTTTCTTCATCAGCGGTATTCACTGTGTTTAATTGATTTCAAAGTTAAAATTACGAAAACTTAAGTTAGAGCTTATCTGAACATTGTGAAAGAATAACCGAGATAGATTATCAGTTTCCGCTGTCGGCGAATTTAAATTATTTAAGTCGAGTTTGACTAAACCCGTTGATTTGGTGTGAATATTTGCACTTTATTAGCCGTGTTTACAGTTGAAGTCAAACCTGCGTTAAGTGGACATCTTTGGGAAATGAAAGCTACCCACGACATTTTAAAAGCTGGATCTGTTTTTTGCTTTGTTTTTTCATATCAACTATTGCTCATGTCACCCTATTCATAAAGTCCAGAAAAAAACCTTCTGGTTAACACCAACTCGTATACGAATCGTTCGCTTCAACTTAACAAGGGCGAACAGAAATATAGTTTTAGTATTTTAATGTTCATACGCCCGAGACAATTGCGCGGTCAAATGATGGTCCATTCAATACTGGTTTAACTTCACTTAACAGATACTAACAATCTCCCATTCGAGTACGTATTCATTTCGTTTCTTTGGATCAAAGTCATACAAAAGGATAGTGCTTGTTTTTTAACTCTAACAATCATAACAACCCGTCATGTTGTTTTAGCGTTTGTAAATGATTACGTTTTAGCTTTTCAGTTTAACTTCTTTAAGATATGGTGATACCTGTTCAGTTCTTAATCGATTTCTCAAAAATCTTGAGGTTAACAGAAACTCGAGAAAATAAGTAATGATTCAACCTATCTTGAAATAATATTCCAAATAACTTAGCGATTCTAGTTAAAATTTAAACATGGCGACCTTGATCTTTTACAAGCGATAAAACTACAGGTTAAAGTGACAAACAGTGCAGTTTTGCGACGTGTTTGTAGTCGTAAGCTCAGTGAATGTAATTAGTTGTTTCTTATAGGGCATCGTTAGTTTTAATGTCAAAACTGTGGGCGATTGTTTCAGTTTACGAATGTCTTACCCATCGGTTCCCGTCCTGGAGGCAATTGCGGCAATAACCGGGACTTTTTAGCCCCGGGGCCTCCGCTAGGGGACATTCTACCAGGGGAATACGATCCAGGGGAGGTATAACCTTGCATACTCGGGGAAATGCGATCGTCATGAAAGCGGCCAGCGGGTCCATGCTGGTGAGGAGGCATGGGTCTAGTCTGTTGCGGCTGCATTCTGTTGGGGTCAGCAGCGTAATGTGGGTAGCTCGGTTGAGGAGACTGGGACTGATGATGAGGTGGTGACGTATGATATTGCTTGACAGTGTAGGCTTAAATGAAGTAGTTATAGCATGATTAGAACATGTAAAGAATCTCTTTAAATAAAAAAAAACACTTTCAAAATTTACTTTTTATCACTTTAAGTCAATTTCATTTTAATTTTTGATTTGAAAATTACAGGCAATGAAATAAGCCTCTTTATTTCAATGTGCACAGAATAAATTTATTAAGCTTTAACACATTCATGCAAACTATATTTATCACGTTTAAGCTGGTTTATAAAATCAAAGTATACAATCAAGGTAAGATAAATTTAATTTCGAATTTATGAACGTTTTCACTTTAGGAATTCATCTTGGTTTCATAAACTGGATTTCGGTTTTTGGAACAACAGGGACCAGCTGTCGATACAAACGTTGTAAGTATGGCATTAGATGCTAAAATTTGGACGCCATATACTACTTTGGCCGTCCAATGTGCGCGCAAGGATTGAAACTTCTCTGCGCCGAGAACTAAGGGGGAATAGATGTATTAAAACTTGTGGCAATCCAGGCGCCGCCGATCTAAATTTTCCATTTGTGTTGCCATTTCTTAACTAAGGAATTAATTCTGATATGTACAGATTTAGGGATTCGCGCTTATGCATTAGTAGTTGCCGGTTTTCACTGTCACGCCATTGAAAAAAAAATTGAAACCATTCCATGAATGAAGTCAAGAAATTGACATGTTATAGACGATAAATAAATAAGGAATCTGTCCAAGAGTCAGGTCTGTGCGGTATTCCGTACTTGAGTTATTTGACAAAATGTTCCACACAAATTTATAGCGCTTAGTATGGAGACGCCATGTTACCCATTACGTAAAGGCACCCATTTACCATTTTAAAGAACACGAAATAACGCTATGCACTTTGGGTAAAGTATGTGTCCCATCATACCTTGCACCATTTGTGGTTGTGTGAAAGGTGGCCTGGGACTGTCCCGGTGATGATCAATCAACTGCTGCTTCAACAGTCCGTTCTCGGGTGAATGGTAAGGAGGGTGGCCACTAGTTCCCGGGCCATTCGGAGTATATCTCGCTTCTTCCTCATAATCACTACCATATACCGGCGAACCCGCTGAGGGGAAAATAGAGAAAGGCTATTAACTGTATTTAGCTACAGACATCTTTCGTGTGTTTCGTCTTTATAGTGGACAGCTTTAAACAAGGACTCTGACTATAAAAGGGATAGCTCCTCCCCCTTCGTGTGCTTCCACAACTTATCCAAGATAGCTGACTGATCAAAGAGGAAGGATTATAAGGCACTTTGTAAAAGAAGACATAGGGTCTTGTTTTTCTTCACTTTATTTCCCCTAACAAGGACCACATTAACGAAAAAGCCACAAAAAGCCTCAAATATTGGACGAAAAAAGTTCTTGAATAATAAAATTAACAATGCAGGATACCTTGATCCACCGGTTCACCAGGCCCTCTCGGTGCCTTGAATCTGAATGAGTTGTGAGGGGACTGGTTAGGAGTGGATGGCACCAGAGGATCATTCTCGTCATCGTGGCTCTTCAGTGGGTACCAGTACCCGTTACCATCAAGGTTCGCCTCGGCCATGCTCAGTACAACCTGGGGCGAGGTAATCAAACACCCATCCAGGTTAGTCAAAGTAATTCCAAAATTGACAAAGAATACAACTTTTCCTTCAGTTTCTCAAAGACCTCTGACAGAATTAATTGTTAATCAGGATGTTTTTCCTCACATGATCCGTTGCTTCATTTGTCAAAATTGGTCAGGCCATCTCCATAACGTGGTTCGTTTCCCATTACTCATCCCTAACTTTTTTTTTTTTTCAGTTCGAAAAGTGAAAAAAAAAGTTGTCAGAGAAATGTGATGTTATATGGTAAGCCTGTCGATAAATAATGGATGTATCTTTTTCAGCCAGTGACAATGGCATACTCAGATAAACAAAATCCTTGCTCTCTCAACAGGAGTTGAACCTAAGACCTTCCGATTGCTAGTTCGGATGCTCTATCGCTGAGCTAAACTAGTTTAATGGCGTTAGTTATCTGTAGCTCAGTGGTAGAGCATCCGAACTAGTAATCGGAAGATCATAAGTTCGACTCCTGATAGGAACACATGGATTTTCTTTTGGGTATGCCTATCTCACCGACTGAAAACAATTTACCTATCAAAAACAAGTTCTCAGACAGTGGTTCCTTTTGTTCGGTGTTTTCAAGTTTCAGAGCAAATTTCGTTTGTATTTGTAAGGGTCTATCATTTGTTTCTTCCGTCACTAGGTAACAAGATAAAATAACAAAGCCTTGTTCGTTGTTCCGACAAAGAACATCACAATATGGAACAAACGTTGTCTCATTGACCAATCGCATTGCTGAAAACTGAGTGACGTCAAAGACAATAACGATTGATTTCTAGAAAGTTCTTGGGGAACGTCTATAATACAAACAAACGCGCGCAAACGCCGCGCATGTTTGTTTGTGTTCAGTAAAGAAATCAACTTGCTATATTATAGTTTTTACAGCTGTTTGATTTTGTTCCCGCAAAATAGTTTCAAGGTCAAACGAACGGCGCTCTCAAATCCTTTCTATAAAAAGACTGGCATCTAAATGACGGTCATAACGATGCCTTGAAACAATTTTTAAAGTAATGACGGCTCCCTGTAAAATGGCAGTAACGGGAAGATACAATCAGGCTTCCTTTGGAATCTATAAATTTGGCGATATTTCGTTTCTTCTTTCTTTCTTAACCGAATGATCGACCATCTTTAACATGACAGAGGGCAATGGAAAACGAAACATTTTATGATTCCTTGAAAAAATTTCACAATATTGAGGATAGTTAGAAGCACATTTACCCCTGTTTAGCGCGTACTGTTTCTAAAATCTTTTTGTTGGAACAACTTATACTTCTGGGATTGAAAAGCCGAGATCGCTAACAGTGGGACCCATTTTTTTTTCTAGGTCATTGGAGCACAGATAAAGGTGTTTCTTGAGACACAAAATGGGAAAATCTAACAGAAAACCTTGGTTAGGCATTAATTGGTCTACAAGAAAGCTCTGCCTGAATAGTGATAGAACCTCCTACCTCTCCAATGAACTCACTGGAGCCCACTTTGTCATAATCCCACACGGTAATTTCAAGAGCACGGCCACTGAACTGCAAAAATGAAACAGAACAAGGTAATGTTCCAAACTACAAAAAATACATCATGTGCTGACCAGGAATGAAGACATCATAAAAGTATAAAAAAAATACCTTCTGTGGCCTGCAGGGATAAACGAAAGTCTGATTCCATTTTGGATTAGTAGATTTCATAGCTGTTTTAGTTCGTCGTTTGCTCTGCATGCTGAAGGAAAAAATAGATATATGTTTTTCAAAAAGAACAACACTGGCAGTGGCTAAGAGGGTGATTTCCTTTTATTTTTCTGGATATTTTAAACAGAGCTTAAAAAAGAAATGAAAATAGAGCAGTTTTCGACCGAGTGCCAATCAAAACCACAGTAATCACACGAACCAATCACAAGAAATGTAAACAGCACCTGACAACGAACCAACCAACAATCAGGTCAAGCGCGGGAAAACGCGTGCGAGCAAGTTCCAATTGGTATTGAGTTACTTCTGATTGGTTGAGAAAGTGGCGTGAGTTTTTCTTCTAACCAATAATATAGCGTAGTAAACAAACCCTATAAGCAAAGACGAAATTACTTCCTACACGCACTTGAAAACCGTTCTAAACCCTACCAAAAAATAAAATTTCCACAGGATGTCTAGTTCTAAACTTAGCATATTACAGACATGACTTCCATATTTATGGGGTCCATGTAACCTGTCCTTGTTTTCTACAAGGAATAGAGAGTTCTTACTTACAGTTCACTGACTATCTGACCGCAGAAAAAATGGTCTTTTAGTGCAGCAGCTATTATTAATAATGACAATAGAAGGAAGCTCACCTCTTATCAGGGAGAAAATAGATCCTAATGTAAGGGTTGGGCGGGGTTGTAGATTCCTTTAGTGCCAAACCTTCTGCTCCGACAACTGTCACATTTAAATTGGCGGCATCTTCATCATAAAACAACTTCAACTGTAAATTTTAAAAAAAAATCCAGGCTGTAAATAAAAATGGAACTTCAAGGCAAGGGCTGTTCTGATCTGTTCTTGTGTCAGAATATAAAAGCCTAGCAGCCTCCGAACTCTAGTCCAAGATGTGACATTTGCAATACAGACTGTAGAATGGAGACCAATGAATAACCCTAACCTGCCAGTTGACCAGATTAAATCAAAATGTATTAAGTGTCTTAGCACCTAACTGTAGGTGAATCAGGCCAATCTGACAGTTGGAAACTGCAGGCTGCAGTCTCCACCATTTGCAACTGTCACACGCTGCCTCCCGTTTCTACAAAATTAATTTTGAACTATAAACTCACTCAGAGTGATGTCCAAGCAATGCCTCTCACCTGCAGCAGTTCTACTGCAACTACAGACATTCACGCTGTGGTATGTCCCCACTCCGAGAAATTGGAAAACGAACAGCATAAACAGAAACTATGACAAAATCGGCTTCAACTGAACTGCTTCCAAGGCGTGACTGAAAAGTCACCACCAAAACCTTGAGTGACCTGGGTATTACTTACGGGGCTGGGAGCATAACCGACTGAAATGCATTTCAGATCGCTTGTTGTTGTTTCAGCTCAGATTCACCGGAGTTTTTGCGTGTGGCCTTGAATTCCTTCAGAAAACCTTGCTATGATGTTTTATCCACTGCTTGGCATTTCGTGTGCAATAAAAACCTATGATTACAAGCAAGATTTCTACAAAACGAAGCGCAAAACAGCGGATAAAACATTGGAACAGTGTTTCCTGAAGGAACAAAAATATGCGATCTGCACTTCAGTCGGTTAGGCTCCCAGCCCTTCCGTTGTCTGTCAGAGAAACAATGTACGTTTGCAGAACTTTCAAGAAAAGGGCCACATGAGTCAAACCCTTGACCTCAAGTCTGACATCTCAAGTGAATTAGACCACTAGACCAGACCACTATGCTGCAAGAGTGGAAGGATCTCACCCCTCCCTCCCTCAGGATGACACTTACCTGTACTCTGCCAGTAATTCTTGTCGGTTTTCCTGTCGAACTCAGTTGAGGTATGGCTCCTGGCTTCACAGACTTGTTGGGTTTTTCATCAGACAAAGGGCCGCCACCAAAGAAGAAGTCATCATTATCTGAAAAAACAAGAAACAGAAATTGATTGAATGATTGATTGAGTGATTGATGGACTGATTGATTGGCTGACTGTCTATCTGTCTGTCTGTCTGTCTGTCTGTCTGGCCAGCTGGCTGAATGGCTGGCTACTGACTGACTGATTAACTGACTAATTGATTGATTGATTGATTGATTGACTGACTGACTTACTGTCTGTTTGTCTTACTGACTGACTGAGAGATTAATCGACTGATTGATGATTTATTTATTGCCCTTTTTTGCAATCAGCAACAGCTCTTTGAAAAAGGTGACTGAATAAATTCTCTCTTCTGAAAACTGTTACTATGCTTATTCAGTACAGAACAAGAAATGACACAAATTCAGCATGGTGTTCACAGATTTTTGACCCAATCCAAGTACACGCCACATATTAATCCCAAACCTTGTTCAAAAGTTGAAGGATGGCTTCTTCCACTCATTGATATACCATTCTCCCTCGCTGTTGGTGTCCCTGTGACATTGTCCTTCTGTGTTGGTATTCCTGTGTTGTCCTCCCTTCTGTCCACTGTTCTTCTGTCCTGCTGAAGTGACATGGGTGTGGCAGACGGCGACATGCGGTCTCTCTTTACTGGAGATTCTCTTGTGGGAACTTGTTTAGGCGACTCTCTGTTTATTTCCTGTCCACGTGATGACTTGACTGGTGATTGGGTGGTCTTGGCTGGAAATTTACTCCTGAAGAGAAATCAAGACAATTTAGAGAGTGGTTAAACCGTAACGAAAATTTCATCAACAGGCTGAAAAACTTTCCTTGCTTTGTACAGCATAATAAACAGCACCACAGGAAAGTACTGCTCAATAGCTTTGATTTGAATTGTCACACTTTAGAATTTTATCAACAAACTCAAAAGTTAGAACCACCTTGTACAGTACAATAAACAGAACCAAAGCAAAATACTGCTCAGTAGCTTTCATTTGAATTGTCACACTTTAGGATTTCATCCACAGACTCAAACATTAGAACCACCTTGTACAGCATAATAAACAGTACCACAGGAAAGTACTGCTCAGTAGCTTTCATTTGAATTGTCACACTTTTCGATTTCACCCACAGACTCAAAAGTTAGAACCACCTTGTACAGCATAATAAACAGAACCACAGGAAAGTATAGCCTCCCACGTAGACGTTCTTAGGGGTTCGTGGGGCAGGAACACGTGACGAACCCCTAAGAACGTCTGCGTGGGAGGCTAAGGAAAGTACTGCTCAGTAGCTTTCATTTGAATGGTCACACTTTAGGATTTCACCCACAGACTCAAAAGTTAGAACCACCTTGTACAGCATAATAAACAGCACCACAGGAAAATACTACTGAACAGCTTTGACTTGAACAGACTTAAAGTTAAAACCCAATATCTAAGACTCAAGGGTTACATTGACTATCAGAATTAAGTACATGTATTTCTGCAGCACTACAATTTAGCATTTAAAGGGGAAACCATTGGTACACAATTTGAAACAACATTGTATAATGGTAAATGAAACGTTTACCCAAGAACACAACACATCTACAGGTAGTTGTCTTGAAAATAGGGTCTTTCAGATTTGACTACAAATGCGAGATTGAGTTGGAGTATGACTTTTCAAATCTATAGTTTACGTGGTAAGATAATCGCTTGTCACACCAATCTTGTTTCTAGGGTCTGCTTCCCTAGTGGTACACATGCAACAGGAAGGAGTGAGAGTTCTGGGGATGTGACTGATTTGAAATTTGAAAGTCATACTCGTACTCAAACCTGTATTTAGCTCTCTGATCTGAAGGTCTCTAATATCAAACATGATAAGAGCAAAAAGCTACAATACTGACTTTGCTTCTGCTCAATTATTTCTTACTTGTCTCGGCAGACAATCAGGTGGAGCTCGTTACTGTCTTGGTTGTCGTCCATAGATGAGTTGATACTTTCCACGACTTCCTCAAAAGTGCAGTCAACCAGTGATTGATCATTCCACTCCTGGATTTCATCACCTGAAAAATATATAAATCAGTCTTATTACAGTTCAAGGACAATCTGTAGTGTTACAGGTTTCCAATGGTTAAAAGGCATTGGCTTAAGCTTATGAGTCATTACTGTAAAAGACAATTGTGGTCTCTGGGGACCGTTTCCAGGCCTGTCTGATTACATAGTTATTTAAGTGCCTGTTATTTCCTGCAAATTGTGCAGATTTCATTTGTCCATTTAGCTCAAAGCCACCTTGCATTCTTGCATTTAGATAAGATTTCTTCTGCTTAGTAGTCCGACAGATCTCAACATTTTTTTGGTACATTCTTTGCTGTTTTTTCTACAGTGTACTAGAGCTATTACCTAGTTTGCGATTTCATTTTATATTTATGTCAATTGAACAACAACAACAACACACACTTCTATTTTGTGACAACTATAAAATACAAGAAAACAGTGCTCATTAAAAAGATTATCCTAATTTGGCAAAAAAAAACTACTCATAATAGAAATGAGTTGAGTAGTTACCAAAATTATTATGCTTTATCTGGGTAATGTAAATACACAAGAAAGAAAAAAGAAACAAACTTGTAGAAAAACAAAAATTTCTCAGGACCGGTTCAAATGCTGCCAAAACCACTTGACAACCACTGATGATTTCTTGCCATTCCATAGATACCATTGTTACAGTCATGGAATATGTTACTGTCATGCTGAGAACTTCACTTGTTTTTAATAAAAGCTACAGTGAGTCTGTTACATTACCTATCTGAAGTTGAGCTTGTCTTTCAGCTGGACCTCCTTTTCTTATTTCAGTGATGAAAGCTGCTAGTTTGCCGTCATCTGTCTTCTTTCCACCAATCACCTTCAAGCCATATGCTGCAAAAGGGTCTGAAACAACAAAATGTCCATTAACTGAATGCTAATGTTGCATACATTGAACATTCAGTTAATCATAATTTATAGCAAATGACAGAGATAAAGAATAACTTTCTGGCTTGTTGGTATATTAGGGAAGTGGTTAAAACTAATATACTTGAACAGGACCCACCAAACCCAGAATAGATGGTCTCTGTGCCCCCCTTCCTCAACCTCAAAAGATGGTGTCTTTATTGCATAACCACCCCTCTATCCAGCTGTAAAAAATGACAACCAGATTCAAATCTCACTTTTCTTGTTTATCTAGCAGTGCTGACTCTTGCTAGCTGAATATTTCTGTGTCAACTCAAATTTTAAAGCCAATAAAATTGTGTTGGTAATGTTCATAAGACAGGTGTTGTCATCGATAACCCCCCTACCCCAGACAAGGTGGGTCCTTTTCGAACAAACTGGTTATGACTAGTTCCCTTAGATGATAATGAACGTGGCTGAAAAATTCTCCTCCAAATTGCACAGTTGCTTGCTTCTGAAGCCAGTCAGACTCAAGCATAAGCCTCATATGAAGAAGCTGTCTAAAGGAGTTTATTTACTAATTATTACCTGTAGGAGATCCTCTGCATTTTGGATCTATCGTCAGAAGCACTTCACCTAAACATTTGTTGTCATCATCAGGTGGAGACCATTTTATGGATGTCTGAAAAAAAAATAGAAATAAATATTTGTAATGGCAATTGGACAAAGTTGAGTACAGTTGTGGTACATTGGGTTATGAATCATAATTTGCATCAAGATCATTGCCTGTAGTCCACCAACCACAACCAACTGTTCAGATACAATAATAATTATTGGTGATGTGTATCATCTAGCCCTTTAAGTTCCAGTATCAGCATATTCTCCTCACTGTCCTCCATATATTTATTATACTACTAGTTGGGAGAATTTGTCTACAAATCAATGCATTTCATCTTTGGCGATCATTTCCTTTATTCTCCTAACTTCAATGTTAAATCTGACATTGTAAAGAGAATTAGACATTAGTTACAACTGGGGCTTAAAGGGTTAATGAATTTGCAAGATCACTATTAATTTTACCTCTCTATTTGTCTATACCTGGAGTGTGCCACAATTAAGATTACTTATTTCAAAGAGTGTGTCTTCTAGCCAGGATTAGCAAGAATTCTAAACAAAGTCTTAATCAAGTAAAAATAAACTATAAAATCAAACAACATTTCGTGGTCATCATGACACCACTAATTATTTTTCAAGTTCAAAGTGACTTAAATAAGCTGTCAGAAATAGCTCACCGAAGATTAACGTAAATTAATAATGTGCACTGTCACACAAATAGCTTGGCTCAAATTGAGAGAAACTAACAGTTTATTCTAATCACTTTCAACTTGAAACTAGAGTCATGGTGACTCTGAAACCGCATTTGATTTTACTCTTGATTTTTACTTGCTTATGTATTACCAAACCTTTGCTTTTAATAATAAAAGTTTAAATAATAAAAGAAAAAGGTAATGTTCATTTGCCATCCGAGATCACAACTATTCGCATTATGACCAGCTAACCTAAGTCCAGATATTTTAAGAATCATTAACATCTGTGATTAGCAGAGATAATGGTAAGCCATCTCCACTAATTGGCCAAGGTGCTTCAAAATCAAATTACTGCAGTAACAAGACAGAGAACCAAGAATTGTTGATAAAGTAAAAGCAAAACAATGCGGCAAACAAATTACTTTTCAATTAAGAAAAGTTGTATAAATAATAACAACAGTAACTAAAATTTATGGGGTGCAAATTAAAAAAAAAAGAATGACCAAATGCACTTCACATCACTGAATCAAATAAATATGAGAATATCATATTACATAATACATGTAGTTAAATTTACAGGTGTTATAGAAATGAACATAAAAACAAACACTAAAATACAAACGTGACAGGTTCAAAAATAACAGCATGAGTTGAAATAAACTTGTTAAATGACCTTTCCATGTTTAGCAATCAACAGAATCAACTTAACTCTTTAAGCCCTAACAGTGATCAGCATCAAATTTCTCCTGGTAATATCAGACTCCTTATTCAACCCCTGAGGTCATGAGAATTAAGGATATGATCACTCAAGGTTAATTCTCACCAATACTTTAATAAGAAAAGTATGGCCCTGACAACATAGGAGAATTTTGTTCTTTGATATTATTATAATAATAATAATAATAATAATAATAATAATAATAATAATAATAATAATAACAATAATTATAATAATAATAATAATAATAATAATAATAATAATAAAGGTTTATTAGCATTCCATCACTACACAAAACATGGTATTAGGGTTTAAAGGCTAATAACACCAATACAAATATTTTCATGAAGTGACAGCTGAGAATCAAAGTCAACAGCAAACCTGTGAGGGTTCTTTATGTTCCTCAACAATATCAGCTTGCTTCACAGAGCTTGCTGCTGGAGTAGATGTGATGGAAGATGCCATCACAGAAGAAGAAGGAGGAGAAGTTGAAACAGGAGGAGAAGTAGTTCTCTTGATTGATAAGGCACTAACAAATCTATCACCCAATGACCCTCGATCTTGCACCGAAGGAGGTTCATCTTTAAAGAACAAGTTACTCTATAGAAGAACAGACAAAGGTCATGATCAGGAAAAGAATTGGCTAAAATTAGAAAAGATGAAAAATGCTATAGGATTAGCCAAGTAACCAAGACTGGAATAATAAATTATTATCATAAATGAATCAAAGATACTAGAAACATTCCTACCAGGAACATCTCGAAGAACTTGAAATGAAATTTAATAAACACGAAAATCAATGCTGCCCAATTGAAGATGCTACCCAATTCTTCTGGAGGTCATAAATTATTAATAACATCTGAATTTGAATTTGAATTTACAGAATAATGATATTGCATATTTAGACATTTTTATCACTATCTGCCAAAATGATCACGTAAAATCCCACATAAAATAAAATATTCATCACTAAAAGCAGACTTAGTTGTCACACTTTCTAAATAAATGAAATTTTAGAAGCCACAGAATCACCTCCTCACACAATATCATGAAAAAGACTGCTGCTGTTAGACATTTTTCTCTTCAAAACCACATTCTTGAAGTCAGTTTATAATTAGAGCAATCATACAAAACAAAAAATGTAATATTATCAATAATTATACCAAATCTTTCAGATTCTGTGGCTCTCAAAATTTCATTTGTTTAGAAAGTGTGACAGTTAAGTCTGTTTGGGTGACATTATTCAGATATCCATTCTCTTGTCTTTCTTTTTTAACATACACTTCCATGTAATAAGTATAGATATAAGTATAGTTATAACTGGACAATCAGACATATAGATTTTAAAAATCACCACAAAAATAATACACTAAAAAAAAAGAAACAAATGTCAGTCTGTATATTTACACAAAATGACAAAATCGCCAAAAGAAATAAAGGTTAATGTGAATTGTTATAATTATTTTTTAATAAACTAGTAACTTATAGGACATACAATTAGGACACATAAACTGCTTATGTGGCAGGTTATTACATGTAGCTCTTCCACAAAAAAATATTGATTTTAATAAGTTATTTATTGACAGTCGCACCAACAAGACTGAAGATGGAATTACCTTGACCTGCAAATTACAAAATTTCGCAAGCACCACCACTACATCTCACAAACATCAAAGGACAACATATAGCCAGAAAAAGGCATGATTTGCTTCAAAAAAGCAACACAGACATGAATCAAAACAACGACAAACATTCATGAAAATGTTGCCACTAACCCGTCTTTTACCAATCATTTGCGCCCGTTTGAAAAAGATTTTAAGTATACAGTGTACAATGTATATCTCCTAACATGGGGCAAGTATAAAGGCTACATGTGCCTTATTTTCCACAGAGGTCGAATTTTCAAAAGTCGCTAAGTGCAGGTCTGTTTTGACCAAAATATAACAATAGAGTTGATGTTCCCAGGCATAAATATGTTTTTGGCCCAACTCAGGCTCATTTTGTAGTTCAAAACAATTTCTTTGCAGATGGCAGCGCCTCCAGGCAAACAGCAAGGAAATAGCATGAACAGTTGAATGGCTCTCAGTTCTAATTAGCTGGAGCTACATTATTTTCTTCTTTCTTATCGGCTCATAGCAGCAGGCTAAAATAGATTTAAGTCCGCAATATATGCCACAATGCCTCATCAAATTATTATAACTACTGATTAGAACCACAGAAAATTTTTAATTTGTTAAAATATAACAGTTGCAATTAATTTGCCTAATACAACCTTAAGTGAACCAACATAGTGCTCAACAGTACAAAGGGATTTCACCCGCCTACTCCCTTCAGTGGCTGCTGGATCTTTATACTGAAAACACTGCATTCAAATTGCAGTTTAGCTTTGTAGAAAATAAAGAGGCTGATTGCTTTAACAAAGTGTAAATTAGACTAGAGAATTAAGAATTTAAAGAAGATTAATTCTAAACCTAGTGACCAGGTTAATGAGTGTTTGGTTTTATCAGCTGTTGGTACAGTGTACATGTATTAAGAAATTGGGCACTTCAATGAGCTTTCAAGTCCATTTGTTCATCAGATCAAACATTCATTTTAACTCCCCCACCCCCCACCAACAGCAACACAGTTTCTTTAAAACTAACCCCTTGGACCAGGTTACATCAAAGGTTCTTTAAACGCTGTCTAAACATTGTTTTAAAAATTGCATGGCTCAAAATCTTTTGTGGTTACGATTATGTCCTTTCAGGAGAAACTGAGAGTTTCCCATTTCTCAAGCAAATTAAACAAGAAAGAAGTTTTCAAGAATAACAACAAATATGGAGAATTCATATTTTAAACTTAAAAATACATGTAATAAATTATAAAAGTAAATTAGGAATCAGAGCGTCTACACCTACTTTATCTTTAGGATCATCAAGTAAGGTTCTTCTTGAAGGACTTCTTCTGCCATCAATGTCTTCCCCATAAGGTCTAGGCTGACCACTCTGGAGTCCTGGTCTGTCTTGTGGTCTGGCAGACTGCCCAATCATGTGTCCATCAGTGTTACTGCCTGGTCTCTGGTCTGGTCTGTCCTGTCTGCTGGGATATGAAGGTCCTACCCTTCCATTCATGGAAGAAGGATCAGTCATTTGTCCATTTCTGTTATCCACTTGTTGTTGTCCTCCTTGAGAAATTTGATCTGGGTACCTGTGAACAAGATTGCACAGATACATGTATACTGCCACATTAAAGTGTGTGTCAGAAGTCTAAGAGACAATACCTAAAATATGGCCAACACATCTTGGTAAACAAAAATGAAATAGCTATGCCTGTTGTCCTTGAGTTTTTGTTTTCAAGCTCAGAAAGGTCACTGAACTTTGTTGAATGAGATGTCCTTTGAAATAACAATATTGATCACATCATCAAAACACACAACCACCAGCTAAATTTTCCACTTTGTGGTTAGCATGTTATTGTAAAAGTTGTCCAATAAAAAAAGCGTAAAAGCGTACGCGACAATGCCGAAAGGTGGTCTGGGAAATACCCAATCAATTTCAATGAAAGCTCAGAATCCATGATGCTTCGACCGTACAGTGAAGGCTTGAGATGGCGGGCAATATGGATTCTGAGCTTTCATTGAAATTGATTGGGTATTTCGCAGACTACCTTTCGGCATTGTTGCATAGGCTTTTACGCTTTTTTTTGGGACAACTTTTGTCGAAACAGCTGTAAAACAAAGTAATAAGCAATTCAACCATTGTGTGTTAAGGCCAACCTGTGAGCACCCGTGCTCTGTGTCTCTGGACTATACCCATTCCTGGAATCTGGAACCCGTTGCTGCCCTGGCTGATCTCCCATTGGACCCTTCTCAGCAGAACCAAGTCTGGGCCTTCCTTGATCCATTGCTGGTGCCTGCTGTGAAGATCCAAACTGTCCCCTGGGGTGGTTCACTGGGGACCCCCGTTGTTGGTTACTAAAGGGTCCTCTGGGATGCTCCTGGCCTGGCTCCTGTGATGGTGGCCCTGATCGCCCCCTTCTCTGGTCCACTGAAGTATCTACCTGCCCTCGTCCTTTTTCTGAAAAAGGTGCTTGTTGGGGTGCACCTAACTGGTTCCTTGGGGTGCCTAACCTAGGTGAACCAATTGGAACAGGAGCTCTAACTTGCTCCATCGGAGGGCCACCACGAGGTGAACCCATCTGTCCTCTTGGATGTTGCTCTAATTGAGCCCCTTGCCTTGGGGTCCCCAACTGACCATCCCTTTGTGAGCTTAACTGACCAGGAACCTGTCCTTGCCTTGGTGAATTTAACTGTCCAGGTGGAACCTGACCATCCCTTGATAAACCTAGCTGGCCAGGCGGGACCTGTCCCTGCCTTGAGGAGCCTATCTGACCAGGAGGTGCCTGGCCTTGCCTTGGCAAACCTATCGGTCCTGGATGTTGTTGTTGTCCACCCTGTTGGTCTGGTGGCATCCCGTGTCTAGGCTGTCCACCAGGACCAAATCTGGGCCCCATCTGGTTTGGCCCCATCTGCGGCATTCCTTGTGGTCCACCAACTCTTGGACCTTGATGGGTCCCCATGCGGTCACCAGGTCTAGGGCTGCCTGGTGCTTGTTGTGGACCACCAACATGATTTGCAGGAAACCCACCCTGAGGTCTTGGTCCTGTGGGACCATAAGCACCTGGTCTAGGCCCCAAATTATACTGTGTAGTTGGCTGTGGGCCAGGGGACCCTCCTCTACCAAAACCAGTTGGACCAGGCTGTCCAGGTTGGCCCTGCTGTGGGGCCCCAGGCTGGCTACCAGGAGGACCCCCTCTGCCGTAACCACTGACATTTTGTTGTGGAGGTCCCTGAATTCTCTGCTGTTGTGGCCCTGGAGGACCCCTCATTCCAAACCCAGGCCTGGGTTGATTTGGAGCCATACCTCCCCTGGGACCCTGTTGTTGAGGACCAGAGAATGGTGGGCGACTTGATGGTGATGTTCCTGGATGACCTACTGGGGTGAAACTGGAACCTTGCTGCTGAGGAGGAAAATTAGACTGTTGACCTCGTCCCGGAAGTCCCCCAGGCATCCCACCTTGTCTAACACCAGGTCCTTGGGGCTGTGGATGTCCTGGTCTTACTCCTGGACCCTGACCAGGCACTGCCAGGCCTCTTCCTGGTCCCTGGTTCAATGGACCTGACCTATTTTGCACAGTGCCAGGATGACGACCTTGAGGAGCGTGATCTAACTCATCATGCCCTTTAAATTTCACAACTTTTCGTCGAACTTTATTCTCATCAGGTCTGTACAACTCATCGTCACTCATATATGCAGGACTCCCAGCTGGTGATTCATCAATTTCTTCATCTGATACTGATGGTCTACGAAAGCGGTTTCGTTCACCGTCCTTTCCCTTCCCACGTCTCCCACTGCTTCTAGCAGAATCTGATCTTTGAAGTGAACCAGCCTGTCTTCTCATTGCCCGTTTGTCTTCCTCTGTTGGGATTGCCCTAAAGTCACTTCCTAGAGAGTCTGAGTCATTTGTCTTTGTTTTTTCACTAGGTCCAGTTATTGAACCGAACCAGTTCCCAGTTTTTGTAAGCATTTCCTGCTTCTTCTGGCATACAAGGCAAACCCAGGAAACCTGAAAAAACAACAGATAGAATGATTTTAAAGTTCTTTCAGGGTAATGTAGGACTGCATAACGTCAGTTACAAATCTTGAAGACAATGGAGGACTAGTAACCCATTTAACCAACTATTTTTTCCCCATAGCAACAAGTGAAGAAGTTACTAAAACTATCACTACCCCTCTCCCCCTGGTGTTAATACTTGGCTCTTAGTTCCATATTCAAGTAACATCTTATAGACCTTTATGGGGAGAGGCAATACAGAGCTATGC
This sequence comes from Pavona decussata, assembly GCF_977016875.1. Taxonomy (NCBI): domain Eukaryota; kingdom Metazoa; phylum Cnidaria; class Anthozoa; order Scleractinia; family Agariciidae; genus Pavona; species Pavona decussata. The sequence goes on along the minus strand of NW_028145474.1, from coordinate 2,498,441 downwards.
ATCCTTCCTTTATACACATCCACTGGATGACAATAACATGATGACTGTGAACGGTACTCAGACCCCTGAGCATTAGGTTAAATGTCCAATATTTTAAAACCTCTTGGTGAACATTTCTCATCTTTCTCTTCCTTGTAATCATTCAAACGAAGTAAGGCCACCAACGATTACTTCTCAAGATTTAATCTTGACTACTGAGGCCAGACTGTCAACTTTTCTCATCATTTTGCCCCAATGTCAACAAATAATCTGCTACTCAACTGTAACCTGCAAATTAATACCCTAGCTAGACGTTCATCCTTTGCAAATCTGAAGCTAATCTGAAAAATAATAACTGTTGAGTGTGGTACCAAAATGAATCAACTTCAGAGACTTTGCTTACCACTGCCAGTACACAATCAGCTTTACTTACCAGATAACCCATCAAAAACATAATATTTATTCCTATTAAATATTTATTCCTTTAAAAAAGGACTGTCAGTTGCATTTTTCTTAATAAATAACACCATATCCTAGAACCCTGCAGTCTTGAATAGTTGAGAAAATTAATGTAAGTTCATAAAGAGATAGTTGGGCTTTTAAACATAACATATGCACGTACTTAGAAAAGGACAGCTCCTGTAATAAAACATTAAAATATTTGTACAAAATGCACACCACTAACTTTTTCCCTCTTGGAGATATTTGCAAAGTAATCAATAGTTTCCCATTCCAGGAAAATTCAAAAAAATTTATGCTTTTTAATATAAATATGGCTGATTTGAGGGACCCACTCACATGTTGGACATTTAAGCCACCTGGCCCCAGCTGTTCAAAGAGCAGATAGCTTTGTCCATTGAAAAAATCAGTAAATCCAGAAGATAAAATGTATTGGTTGGGTACAAAATCTGCTAAATAGAGGTTTATCTGCCAGGTACAACTGGGGCCGGGCTTCTTGGTGGAGGACAAGCCAATTAGCACTTTTATAATTTTAAAAACTTTATAATTTTTAAATTAGTACTTTTATAATTATTAAACAAAGAATTCAGAATTGAATCAATCTGAATTCTTCATTTATTGGCTAAGATCACAATAATTTCACAATAAATAAATAAAGGGGTGCATGGAATAAGGCCCTAAGTGACTTTTCATGTAAGGTCAAATTCTCCTTTTCTTTCACAAGCGAATACAATGAAATTTGGAAGGAGAATCTAGCTTTTTAACAAAAGTCACTTAGGGCTTTTTTCCAGGCACCCCTTCATTAATATCACCATTACAAAAATAATGTCAGTGTCTTTGATATATCTTATCATATCACTATTTATTGATTTATTACCTAGAATGGATTTATTTATCTAGTATCATTACTATTATTTGGCACCAGTACCAATTTAAATTTGCTATCAAAAGGTTTTGCATTTTATTCACTATTTTTTTCTGTTATTTTATTTATTTGTTTGGTTATTTATTTTATTTTTATAATTTATTTACTTATACAGTGATAATTTATACAGTAACTGTTACTTTTTGAACATTATTTATCAAGTTGTTGTTTCTATTTTATTTACTTACTCACTTGTTTATTTTATTTATTTATTTATTTATTTATTTATTTATTTTATATTTTTAATTGTTGCTAATCAATTTACAAATGAGTCAGTTGTCTACATAACAGAAAAATGTTGCATTCAAAATTAAATGCAAACTTCACCAATAACAAAAATCCACTAATTCTTATTATTCCTTTACATCAATCCTAAATATGTTAGCTTACATGCTATTTATTTAGTTATTATAACCTCACACACATGAAAGTCGATCTAGTTAAACTTTCTGAAATACATATACCGAAACTGTTAGGGCTGCCAAATGATCTTTCAAAAAATATGCATCTCGCAAAATTATTGACAAGTTTCATAAGTTCCTCAGGCTCTAGTTCTTTTGTACAAAAATTTAATAATAATCCATCTTGGAGTCTCAATTTCTTTTGCAAAGCAATAGAAAAACAGCCTGACTACAGCAGGACCAACTTGACTCTAACCCACACATTAAATACTGTTGAAAACTACCATTTATTTCATATCATTCTTAGAAATCCTGGGGATATTCTTCAGATCATCACTTCAATATATATTTTTCTCGTGAATGGTTTCATTTCCCACACAGCAGGAATTTTTAGTGAAAATTTATTGCAGTACTGCAGCTTAGCCTCTCACCAGTAAGAACTGAGCTTTACCCATTTCAAATATTATTTGACTATTAATGCTACAGTAGGTTGTATGCTGACAAAATAATGAATGGATGATGTTACACACACGTTTCTCACAATAACTTAAAGCAGTGATTTGATCTCTGCTGCAGATACATACTAGAGTTGGATAGCACAGCAAGACTTCAAGAGTAAACCTCGCTGGTTGAAAGGAATTCAGATGTTGCGATTTTGCTATGCTACATTATATAGAGTACAACTCAATTACTGAATTTAGTTGCACAGAAGTTTAAATATTTGAACCTGGCCCTACAAGGGCTAGAGATTGAATTTACCAGCCTACCAATGATAAAAAAGCAAGCTAAACTGTCAGGCAAGGCAGGTGAAAATAATAAAATAAAATAAAATTATTTTAAAACTTTTTTTGCTCAAGCTTTTAGAACTATTCAGGTTAGCATGTCTGGTTTTTCTTACCTCATTAATTGACCTACATAAACTTGCTCTCGATCAGTAATCATTGTTGACTAAAGCAGATGAAATGTAAAGGAAATGTGAAAGAGTAATTGCATGTAACCCTTGGGCCAAATTGAAACTACAGAGACATTTGCGTCCCCTGTGTGAAGTCTGGGATGCAGGTGTGTTAATAATTATTGTTTATATATAGCCTGGAGAGCAAACTTGTACGAGATTTATTTTCAGTTACATGTAGTGCTCAGTGAAGTAGAAATGGTAACACATTAATTTCCAGCTATGAATATCAATTAAAAGACTAAAACCTTCCTCAGGGGCTGAACATTCAGCCCCCGAGCAAGGTTGTCGCTACAAACGAAATATCGGGCAAATTTGTTTTGTATGTGTCTGTTGTTCTAGCCATTTTGTTCATTTTTCACTGCCTCCGCTGTAAGGATTAGTCTGCCGTCTATATATTACTACTCCCCCTGGATGGAATTCTAGTCAATTGCAACCCCCCCCCCCCCCCATTCCCCCATAGGATGCTAGTCCATCACAGGATAGACAGCATGAAGTACTAGAAGTATTACTACTCCTCACTGGATGGTTCACCAGCATGAAGCAACAATGACTATTACTACTCCAATCCTAGATGGGGTTATAGTCCATCACAGGACACCAAGCATTCTCCAATACAGCTGTTGTTCCCTGGTATTCATTTATTAAACTATTGAAAGGTGAAAAGAGGCAGCAGATTTTGCATAAAAAACAGACATGGAAAACCATTTAAGCTTGCCCAGACAAAGACAAGTCGACAATTTGTTGCTTTGTTGCTTATTTGCAAAGGAAATGGCTCATAAAAGAGTTGGCTGGCAGTTAGGTGTCATGAACTGTTCAATAATTTATGTTCTGCAGGTGAGTCAGAAATTTCAATTCATATTGAAAATTATCTTGAAAGACAGTGGCAAAATAATGTACTCAATAATTAATCACTGTGCAAGCAATGTATAATTCATGATTAGAGATGACAGTTAGAGACTGCAAAGGCATGCAAAGACAAAATGAAATCACTACAAAAAAACCTGATGTGTTCCAAAACTCCCATGGAGATGTTGATAATGAAGCCATTCAAATCTAGTCTTCATTGACAGCATGTTAACTGTGAAAGGCAGACCTATATACATGCAAATTTAAGGTGTATACATTCACATGTTAATGACTTGTCTGAAAAATTAACATGTTTCCCACAGTTTACACAAGAGGTGCAACCTGCAACCTGCAAGTAAAGGATCTGACGAAGGACACTCATTCAGAGCCTCTAAATACAAATTTCACATTTGTCAATTCGTCAGCCAGTGGACCAGAGTATTTCCAGTTGAAATTGAACACTATTTCATGTCACTGTTACCAAATTAATAAATAACTAACATACCTAATGAATTTTGTCTGGAGGTCTAAAAATTCAGTTCATTAATTTTATAGCAAGTTTAAATATATTCCTACATGTTTTTAGACCAAACTCAAGGTAAAATTATTTAACACAGTATATTTCTTTCACCTGGAGACATTAATGTTGCCCTTTTTAATAACCCAAGATACCACATTTATTTGAATAATGGTAATAGCCAGGGGAGATTTTTTCCTTTTTGCACCGAAAGGGGGCGATTTTTCGAGGGTAGCAGCTATTTTGAATATTCATTTTCGTGGGATGTCATACCCTTAATATTTTTATCATTATTTGATCTGCAAAGGGGTCAGCATGATCAGCTGTAACGATGTCATTCAAGTAGGGGGGTTTGAGTATTCAAAGGAGGCAAGGGGGAGGAGGTGGGGCTAATTATTCTGGGGAGGCAATTAAATTTCAAATATTTCCACCAAAGGGGGGGCATAATCCAAGGACGACGATTAATCAAGGGCTTGTTATTATTCCAATGAATATGGCACTAACTTGGTTTATAGTTTTATGTTGTATTACTGGTGTTTATGTTTTACAATAAATTACAACCTACGTGTAAGGCAATAACTTAATTTTTAGCTTTGCAAATTTTTCAGTATAGGGTACATATAGCTTCTTAAATTTATTTTAACATTTTTAATTTCAAAAAAATTAATACCTTTTAATAAAGTGTACAACAAGCTATATGAATAAATTTTTTGCTCAAAGTTAAACAAGTTCAAAACAACTTAAATTCAATTTTTAACTTTATCATTCAGTAAAAAAAAATACAAAACCTATCGCACTACATTTCATTGTTGTCATTGCCTACTTTGTAATGACATAGTTAACATCAAAACATCAAATCACAAAAAATTTTGTATTTTTACTGGTCAAAAAAAATCCTTTAGTCATTTAACTTTCTCAGATTAAATGCACTTTTAGTAAATAAACATTGTCTTATTTAAAAGGTACAGTAGTTGAGCATGTTGTATCACAGCATATTTTACAACAGAGCAAGGAGGTCAAGACACAAGAAGATCAATAGATGTAGTTCAATTTGTCAGAATAGATGACTTTTGTATTCAAGGCTTTAAAGAAGTCTCGCATGAGAAAGTCACACACTGGAGCAAACTGGAGAAAACAAGATGCTGGCCATCGTGTGGGTTGAGTTTGTTGTTGGTTCTTGTCCCAGCTTCAAGACGTTTTTTTCCGGGTTCTCCAGTTTTCCTCCCTCCACAAAAACCTCACTTGCAAATTCCAATTTAACCCAGAATGCACAGAAACCTTTAAATTAAGCTTTTCAGTAGAAAGCTCTTTGGCACTCTCCATGTAAACAAATATGTTTTTAAATGTTTTATTATTATTGTTATTATTATTTTTAGTTTTATTTTTTTATTATTATTATAAATTATGACAGTGAGCTGAAAAAGTGCAATATCTCTTATCCTATTTATAATACATAATGATGTTACATTTAGAAGCAAATTTTTTATGAAGGCTTTTTTTTAATTTAAGTTTAACAATGCATGTATAATTTATGTTTTTATGATGTTTTATTTATTCTACCCATTACTCAAGGTTGAGGGGAATGGAAATGACAGCAATACATTGGATGTGAACAAAGCCAAGATTTCAGTCACAAATAGAGCCATACAGTGCACATACAGTGCACTTTCTTCAAGACATGTGCGATCACTCAGACTAGAAATAATATAGATGAAGCTAATGTTTAATTCAGTCACAGGAGCTTGAGAACTTCAAGGACTAGACAAGAAACAAGATCTAACGACACTGAAAAAGTTAAAGAAAAGTAGAGAAATGAACAGAAGAAAGAGAGATACAGACCTCAGGACCGAGAGCAAGAGTCTTGAAGTCTTGGATCAAGTTGGAGAAGAGAGAAAGACCCTGTCCTTGCTGCAAGAAAGTTTAACAAGTTAATACACTTTATAGTTTGAAATTATTTTTAATAAAGAGTTCATTGACAGAGACAAGACAAGACAAGACAAGACAACTTATACTAACAATGATGTCCGATAGGCCGGATACCTTAGGCTGCAAGAAAACAAACACAGACAACACAAAGATTTAGCATGCAGGAAGTATTTAAGCTTAGAGATCTGATTTTATAGCCTTAAAATATTGCAGTAAAAGCAGTTAACATCAGCTGACAAGTAGGGATGCCACATGGACCTGCCCACAAACATCTTGTAATGGTTTCTTAAAGCTTTCACAATCGAATGACCTGTTGAGTACATTTCTCTTCACCCTGGTTACTGAGATTTTCAGCCGATAATCAGTTAGAAACACATTTGTATCATTTGCTGCCTTGACATTGTTTTTAAAGGTGGAATATTTCCAGAAAAAAGACTGCCACATGTTTGCTCTGATTTGAAAATTTAATATACACATTTCAATGAAGCAAAGAATTTTAGAAGTAATTGGCCAGTTTCGCAAGACTCAATTTACTAAATCACATTTAACAAACTTTTCGTTAAATTGGGGTGTAATAATGTAATTAATATAACTACCATCTTAGTAATTGTTTATTATAAAGTGATGAAAATGGTGCTACATAATTTAAGTATTATTATTATTATTATAGTTATTGTTATCGTTATCGTTATTCTTATCATTATTATAAAATGTCCAATGTTAGAGTCATCTTTAAAGTAACCCTAAGATGTTATCCCACATGATATAATTAATTTCAGCTGGATTATGTTCCTAACAATATAGATTTAAATTATGAGTATTATTTAATTTTAATTACAGTTGTTACACACACACGTATTCAATATCATATTATTAATAGTAATAAGTTCATTTGTGAATAAATTAGAGTTAGCAAATTAAATATGTTAAATGTTTAGTTACCAAATATGAATTACTGTCAAATTAAATAATAGCTAAAGGCGATTCTTGTTTTCCAGAGCTTTAACGGTGGGAGATAATAATTCAAGGGAGGTGATTATCTAAAGTAACAATAGAAAACTCTGTATAAATGCAAGCAGGTATAAAAACTCCTAACAGTCAATTGCTGACAAATCTGCAATGCACAATTATGTGTAGGTTATTACATTTTTAGGCACAGAATTTTAATTATGCAAGAATTTTCGGCTCTCCGTGCATGGTGTTTGATGAAGCATTTTAGGGAAAATCATATTATATTGAGATATTTCAACAAAACCATAATGATATTTTAAGGAAGAGCCATTATTCACGAGACAACTATTACTGAAGGGAATTTCCGCTGGTTACTGTACCTCATTAATTATATCATTCAGTAAAACCTTTGGTAATGCTCTAAAATATCTCTTAGAAAAGTTTAATCCAACCCATAAAAGCATAAGAGGTAACATATATTAATCTCAACTGCACTGGCCAGTAGCAGCTACAAATTGCACCATGTTATGCTTGTGTCAGCAAGGTATGACTACCTGGGTGAGTTTTAAGTGCTGAGAAGGATAATTGTAAATGGCCATGGTACTGATCATGTTTCAGGTTTTCTCATAGCATTCTTTGATATGAATTACACAAGTCATGCAAAAGGTCAAGTTGGATAAAACACTTCTCAAAAGATGTATTTCTCTGTTTTTTTTCTGTGTAGTTTTAATAGTTTTACTACACACCAAAATATCAACAACAATAACTATAAAAAATAGATAAATAAACAAACAAATAAACATCATCTGGCGAACTGAACTGAAGACCAAAGGGAGTGGCTTGACACCTATATATTCAAACACCGGAGTTTTGCTGTGATTAAAGATAATGATTATTATAATAACATCAATATCAAATGACGTGCTTGGTTACTAAAACCTGACTGGATGGCTTGCTTTTATTGAGTACAGTTTAATTTTAACCCTAAGAAACAGGTTGAGCGGGTTTTCACTTGACCATAATGGAAATCGATTGTTTGTAAGAGATTCTTAATACAGATTCTGTCAAATGATATCCCATGCAGAAAATCCAGGAATGATGTGTGGACAGTTATCAGCCAGGGTACAGGGTACTACATCACATTAAGTGAGATGCAGCTGTAATGTTAACATGTGATGTAATTTTCTTAAGTTTCCTTGAAAAAGGAACTAATGAAAATTCATCTATTAACAATCTCACTTGTGGCCAAAAGTTAACAAGGACTTTAAAATTGAGATTGCAAACTACTACTGCTAAAAACCTGGTCTAAAACATAACCGTTTGTAATAGTTGAAAATTAAAATGTAACTGCAGAAAGAATTAAAATGATACCTGGAATTAACAGCAACAAGAAAAACATTTTAAAAAGATCAATCTTCAGATAGTGAAATTAAAATGCCACACCATAGGGGGCACATTAAGGTTTTTCAAAAGGTATATTTACAGCTTTTTTTTTTTTTTTGAGAGCGATAATGTAGTCTAGACAAAAAGCAAGTTCAAAGGAGATTCTCTGACGGTGGGTGCTCCTTTCATTTATTTAAGTGCTTTTGTGTGTCAATTTATTCCTTTTTAAGCAAAGATAATAGTACAGTCTATGAATCCTTAGAGTGGAATAAAACCCAAAGGCTTTATAATAATTACAACAGTGCTAAGTATTATCCAATTAAGGTGAACGTTTTAGGATTAAGTCACTTCATCTTGTTTGTACATAAATGACTTTGACTAGACAGTGGCAAAGGTAAAATGTTAATCTAGCTTTTAAACTAAAGGTATATATTCATTGAGAAATAACAAAATTACTGTTATTGGAAATCCTGATGTAGAAACTAAGGCTTTATCGCAGCAATCATCCAAACCAATAATTGGAAATGACAATCTGCCATACTATCTGTTCCTAGTCGAAAACCAGCGGAAACTACTAGCTCTGCTTCAGTCTATAGCTGGCATAAAAATTATTCATTCTTTACTTGATTAATAACACTTTGAAATCCAAAGTAATTTCACAACTGAAAAGGTTGGTGTCTCAGTGTTTTTAAAGCTCCACGTTATCATTTAACGATTTTACTTAGATTACAAATACAAGGATTTTAATAATAACTCAACGCCTATAATTAAAGTGAGAGAAAGTACTTTCCCGAAAGCAGAGTAAAAACCTTTTTTCACATCACAGTGTGTACCAGTGTTGTTTTAGTCCATAATAATCAGACTTGTGAGAATTTTAAATCAACGGACAGTGATAAGGTTCACTGGGTGTTAATTTTGCAATCAACAGATCAACAAGTCTGAACTTCAAGAAGTTTCTAATATGAGAAGATAAGCCTTTGATAATAATTTTTTAATCAAGTCAAGAGATGGGTGCCAATTGCCACAGCAATCGATTATACTGGATAGATTTTGTGGAGAAATCCAAAGGAATAAAGATTGACACATTAGATTTTATCTGTTATGGGTGGTTAAAATATTTTTTCTTTGGTCTCGTGCTGCAGAGGTATTTCCCACCATTAATGCAAAGCATGCAAAATCTTTCATGTCGTGTGAGTATAATTTCATAACATTTGAGAGCAAGAAATGACTTTTGAAGCATCATCAAGAAAGTGGATGTTAATATGAAAAAGAAATTGAATGGTATATTGCTTTATTTATACAATCTTATAAAACTTTAAATTTATGTTATTCTAATTGTGAATATGGAGGTTAAAAAAAGGAAATGACCCGCGGTTAAGGCGACAAATAATAAAACCCAGAGATTTAGTTTTGTTTGCTACATTGAATAAATCAATGATAAGAAATATAAGAACAGTATTTGTCGAGGAAAGATCTTTCTTTAAGCTCTCATAAAAAGTGTAATTTTAACATTTAGACTAAACAAGTTGTCAGCAAGAGAAACTACAATAGAAAAAGCAAAAATATACTCAATATTGAAGAAGTATGCATATTGATTTCACCTATAATTATTGTAATATGTATGCACAATATATTTTCAGTAGTAAAAGAAATGAAATATGTACTGTACATCAAAATTTTTAATATAGCACAGAGCTGGGTAACACAGTTATTTCAACAAGAAATACAGGCAAATATGATATCACAAAATGTAGCAAGTATTTACACAGCACAAGCTCTTCAAATTATGCCTGGAATATTTTTTACCATCAATAAATACCAAACGGAAAAAATAAAGAGTCTTTACACATTCAACAAAGCTTTAACACCAAAACACTGTGACAAATAAAATTCTGGGGGCAGTTTATAGGAATTCGAAAATTTAGACTCGTTTTTTGGAAAGATAAGTTGTTTGCCAAGAAAAAGCTGGGTGGGTCAGAACGTTTCACCTGTAATGTAAAACTGGCGTCTGAATTCATAGACGTTCAAATTGCTACAGGGAAAATCGCCCTCAAATTAAACCAATGCCCACTCCTTCGAAAATAAAGAAAAATAAAGTATTTATACATATATATACAGTTGCTTTGAAGGGGATCACTAAAATGCCTTAAAATTCTCATATTTATAAATCTTAATCAGCGACGCAAAATTATAAATAAGTTAGATGAAACACAATTCTCCTCTTGGAAGAATTTTGTGTCACACTAGACAAACATAATAATATAGCAAAAAATTCTCGGGGACAAAATCTACTTGGGAGTAATAATTGCAAATTATGTCCTAAAGTTTAAGCCGCCGAATGTAAATCACCGATTGCTCGCTGAGATAAAATTGTTCAACCTTGACTGAATATGAAATTCTAATGCAGCTAAATCGACAAAGTGGATGCTTTTAAAAATACATGAGCAAAAAAGCTTCAGTTGTCAACATTGGTGTTTACTATCGATTGCTGGAGAAAGCCCTTCACAGCAAATGGTTTTGAAGATCTCAAAGCTTTGAAGTAAGACGTTAAGGTGTAAAAAATAAAAGATTAAAATTATATTTTGACTTACCGAATTCTGTGAACATATCATCGGCGCATCCATAGAAAAGGGAGAAAAAATGAAGGGAAAAACACGAAGTTAGTTTATTTCAGTTTCAAAAGAAGAGTAATCGCTGGACAATTTTAGTCAGAATTCATAATAACAAAATCTATAGTCTCAAAAAGTCTTTAAAAAACAAGAAAACATGTGACTGATGAGTAGAAATAACAATGCTATCTTTTAATATTTTTTTGAGTTGAAAACGTTTAAAGAATTCCCAAAAATTCACCTGTTTTGATCCCGGAATAGTGACTTGTGTACCACATCGCGCGCAAACTTTGAGTTTGCAATACTTGCATTCTTTCCCAGATCCATCCGTAAATTTTGTTTTATGGCAGATTTCACACACATTGTCGTCCGTAGAATAATCCGACTGTGCGGTTTTTCGCTCAACTTTATTCTGATAGCTGTCGACTTCCTTCTGAAGGTTTCTGCAAACCAAGGCATAAAACCTGTTTAATTTTCAGTCAAGCGTAAAAATATAAACTCATACAGGAACAGTTTGATGTGATATCATCCGCTAGCATGATTCTTTTGAAACGACTGTTATTCACAAGCGACGCGAATTCTAAACAGCAATAAATAAAGCACGCAAAAGAAGGATCAATGCGATCTAACGCCAAAATGGCGTTATGAGCACACATTCAAGAATACGCTCACCTTTGCAGCTGGAGTGTTTCGTGTTCCATTTGCTTTTGCCGTTGCAAGACAGACTGTATAATCTGCTTTTCCTCCTCCGTCAAATTCGAGAGATCTGGAGGAGGTGGAGACGCAGGAACCCCAAACCCAGCCATTTTTCGCATTTCAAGCGAAGGCGGTCAAAGAAACCTTGCGTGAATTTCAGCTGAGGATTCGCCTCAAATCGGCGACGACTGATAGAAGACCCACGCTAAACAACGCGTAGAGAACCGAAGATTGCAAGCCGCTAGCTAAATTTACGCTCAGCTTTCTGCGTTTCCACTTCCAGAGCAATATTTCATTCATCCTTTACAAAATTATCCCCATACTCAACAAAAAAATACTTGTAAAACCGCAACTCATCTCTGAATGTAGGTTTTGCATTTTATGATAATATTCAGATTTTGATCGAATCGCGCGCGCGCACAATCGCTTATCTTCGGAAACTCTTCGGAGAGCTTCGGAGATTGCTAGGTTACGGATAACGCGCTCGATGGCCTTGGTTTGGAAAAACTGAACTCTCGTTAAGATGCACCACAATTGCATGTTGTGGGAAACAAAAATCAAAAAGCGTTTAAAGAATACTTGGATATCGTGACCATTTCCTTGGATATTAAACACGTGCACAATTATTTACTTAATCACTAATTTCCATAAAGTCGCACAACTTTCTTTGTTTTAAATTTTATGCCTGAAACAAAAGTTTGCAGCACAACAAAAGGTTTGATTTTTTTCCACCGCACAAGCTACCTTAATTCGATTCACATAACATAAACAAAACATTGACACATAAAATGTTGTTCCAGTTCTGCCCTAACGCGGAAGAAACTGGGAACGAGGAACTAGAACGGCACCATATGGAACCAGGTGACTCGGACACCTGGTTCAGACTACACGATTGGGGGCGCGTTCATTTATTTCATGGTCAAAATGATTTTTTCTTTCTCTCTTCTTTGTTTTTCATCCCTTCAATCACAATTAGTGACTACGTGGGAGAAGCAGGGGAGGGGGGGGGGGGCGGGGTGAAACAGGGATGATGCAGTTTTGAGAGCACTGACCCAATGTGGCCCAGCTTGCCGTCGACGCCATATGTGAGTTGAGTTTGTTTGTCTCAGTTCTAAAACCACAATGTGTCTCCCTTCCGAGGATTCTTTTCCTGGTTGTTCTCCCTCCTCAAACCCTTGAGGGCCACCCTTATTAACCTCGAGTTAGCTTGGTCAGGCTACCCTGACTAAATATTATTAAGCTTACAGGCTTGCCTCTGGAGTATTAAAGAGGCGGTTGCGTCGCAGAAGGGATCCTTCAGTCAAACAGCTGTCTTCGTTACCCCCAGGGGAATTGGACTTTGCGCATGCGTAAGTGTTCATTTTTGACCCTATACACAAGAGGGAAGAGTTTTGGGGTCGAGAATGGGCCAAACCCCGGAAAATATGCCGTTGTGCCATTGTGCCGTTGGGGTCCCCCTTGATGTGTCTATGGATCTCAATTGTAATTCAGCCGGGTGGTGGTGGGAGGAGGGGGCGTTAAGGATGGGATATAATTTTATTTATCTAGTTTTCATGTATAAATTCTACAGATGTGTCATGCTGTAAAAGCCAGCTTGGTTAGAAATCAGATGCAGACGTTAGCTGTATTATTGTATTAAATGACGCTTAAGTCTAAATAGGATAAGAAAAACTTGTATAATATTTGGTTGTTAATTGTAGGGGTTGATCTATCCTACCTATCCCGTACCCCATAAGAATTTTCCCGAACAATATACGAAATGCCCCTTTTTTTAGAATTTTATCGCATTTTTAATGCCACTTTTGTTGCATCGATTTCAGGGCAATTTATCGCCGCAATATCGCAAGGGTTTCGATCTTGTTCGAAGCTTGATGCTTATTTGCAGCATTTTTCAGAAAACGTACCGCGCGATATAGCGCTAAAATCGCTGCTGTAGTTTACGCGTGCTTTTGAACTCGCAGGTTTGCTCGAGAAAAATTACAGCGAAGTGCGAAAAAAGTGTGACTCTAAGTCAGATAAAAGTGTCTGAATTACAGGTTCCGGAAATCAGTGGTTACTTGCATCTAGATTTACCTGCAATCTTGATCGGCCCGATATTGCGGCCACACTTGTGTGTAACCAAAACATCAGAAAAGATATGCGACTGCAGACTAAAGAACACAATATTATGCCTTTATCACTCAAAATTGTGTTGTTTTAGATCTAGTATCAGTATAGAGCATAGATATTACTCTTTTGTGTCAACATAGGACGTTTGGGAACTAGACAGTGTAGCTCTTCACAAACCAGTACGTATTTCAGACAGCGCGACTCGTTGAAGGGGTGCAATACTTCGTTCAGTAATTGTTGAAAGGTTACTCTGTTTCTGCGTGTGAGTTACGTCCTTCTTGTTTCTTGTGATTACTAGTTTAAGTATCGCTGGAATGTTCAATTATTTCTGGTATATTCAAGCAGATATTCGATTTACAGAGCTGCTGTTTCCTAGAGTGATAAACAAATAACAAGAGCACAATGAACTTGACAACGCACGGTGTGTTTCGTATGGATAAATGAGAGAACATCACAGTTATGGACGCAACTTAAATTAAGGAGCTACAAAAAGAAAGTCTGCAAAAATTTCACACTTGAAAGCTTGAAAGCCTGCATTTTTCAAATGGATAAGGTGGTTTGTTTCTAAAGAAACTGCGGTGCTGCGTCGGTGGGGAGTAGAAACCAATGTTTGGTTTATCAACAGAGTTGATAATTAAAGGTAAATTGGCCACCGTAAAGAGATTTGAATGCTGACGATTCGAGCGTTAGCCCTTCATCAGGGGTGTGGGTTGAATGTGCCGGTTTATATAGTGCGCAGTGGATTTTTGTTATGCCAGCTTTCTTGTATCGTACAAAACGGTATAAGATTCTCATTTAGTCACTCTTTTATCCACAGTTTAAATATATGAATTCATGTAGTTCATAATTCAAATCCGGTAGTGTATCTCATAAACACGAGTGAACCCAATGACCTATAGGGTGCGACTAGACGGTGGGAAGAAACCGTCGACCTCGTAGTCACACTGACAAAAAGGTAGGCAGCTTTTGACAGCAAAAGAACACTACGCGGTATAATACATCTCCATCACTATTTTATTGGACATACATTTTATTACATTACGGTCATCAGACCACGAACAGCCTCCCTTCAGTCTCAAAACTAGTCAATTAGGAAGCAAAATAAGCGAGAATGCGCAAAACTCGGGCACCATACGCGCGGGGAAATTCGTCTCATGCCAGATGAGGACACTTAATGAAGATTTATATGGGAAGGCTCCGCCCATAGATTCAACCGCTGGCCCTTCACCTTCCAACTTTTACCGAAATGGTACCCCTTTCAAATACATAAACAAAAAAATTCACCTTTTCCTTCTAACTCAAAGATAACACAAAGAGAGAAGAACGTCCTCTACAATATTGGCACGGCAGCAAGGAAATTGACAACAACCTTTGCGTTACAATTTTTTAGTAATTCTAATACGAATTTCTACTCAAGTTTTGCAACCGTTTCCAATTCTTGGATTTAATTGCTACTCCTTACAGGGGCATAGTCGAATTCTGTGATCCTTTAAAACACTAAACTTTAAATTTGCTACCCTTTGGTACTAACTTCCGATGGTTTAAACGGCGCCTCTTGTGGACAAGTATGTAAACAAAAATGAGCTACTTTAGATACCAAAAACAACCTTGATGTCTGAAAACGGACTTGGGAAGAAATGCAGTTGATGTGAAATACGGTCAGAGTTTATAGAACCGGGCGCCACCCCCTCCCCGCCCCCTCCCCCGCAGATCTTCAAAGGTTTAACCACTTTAATAAACTATCGCACATGCTCGTATATTTCGCTTCAAACCTTGAGAGAAAGGAGGACAGCTCGTAATCAACCTTCTTGATCAACCTTCTTGATGGTTTCATTTTCTGAAATTATACAAGGATCTGAGGGCGCACGGCATATGAGCCCATTATAGATTATATACAAAATATTCCACTCGTATGAACGGCCATAAACGGCAGTCTATTTCTGAACTAAAGCAATTTGGATTACTATTTACAGTTATCAAAATTCTTGTTGAACTTATCATGGAAAATGTTTGCAGAAATTAAACTTCGCAAATTTTCTATGGCGCCCAATACCCTTTATTTATTTATTTTGCTGCCCTTGAAGCATCTTTTAACAAATAGTGACTTCATTGAACGGAGTCACTAAATTTTACTTGGTTTAAATCTCAGGAGACGCTTAATTTAACATTCAGTCTTGCGTAGGACAAGTGACTGATTGCGTGAATGTGTGTATATGTGCAGTAATTCACGAAAATTTTCCGCAACAAGGTGTATGTAACGCGGTTGATTTTACGGTGAGCGGTTCATTTTTGATTGGCGTCTTTGAGTGACATTGGAAGCCACGTCAAAGTGCTACCATATTTGGAAGGTTAAGGTGCTGTTTCTTGTCTTCCCTCCCGGTAAGATAATACGTGACCAACTGTCCTTTTCCTTTAACTTTCACAGGTCCGCGGTAGATAAATTTGAAGCCCTTGTCCTTCAAAATTTCGTAAGTTTGCTCCGTGACCTAGAGAAACAGAAGTGCAAAAAATGTCAAGTGACAAGACCGTACATGAACTAGGGGCCCTTCACGCGTGAGCACAGCCTATTATACCCATGCATGACACAGCGGCAAAATAATTGCGCATGAAAAAGTCCGCAGATGAGAATCGATTACGAATGCTCCAGTTCAATCGCCAAATTCACACCTGTTACCACAGTATCTTTTTTGTTAGGAACCTTTCCTGAAAGGGGCAACCTTGTCTCTTTTGGTTTGGGCTTATCCCCGCGAAACGAAAACAAACAATGGGAGTTTTAAAAATGCCGCCATTTCGCCGCGTAAGATTGCTCAGGCGTGACGAGCATGCGCACTCATTTCGCCGCTCTGTGAACTGGGAGCCCTTCACGCATGCGCACAGCCTATTACCCATGCATATCGTTGGTCGATAAGGGTGAGCCTCTGTCAATACCAAATGCTCAATATCACTGATCGATACTGAGGTTTCCTTGAAAAATATCGGCTGTTTCGATCCTGTTCACGTGACCGCCCACAATATTTGAAGACCGTTTTAGTGCCGAAAACCAATATTTTTCCTTTTGTATATATGCACGTTCCACTGAGCTCGTAAGAGGTATCACAAAATTAAAGTTGAAACACTGTTGCTAGGGCTGTGTTTTCATGTTTGTTTGTTTTGTTTTTGTAATGTTTATGGACCATAAAGAGTGGTTTTAGAGTGTAGTTGATGACATCACAGAAAAGCCTTGGATGATGACGTCACAATATCGTAATCGGTATGGAGAAAAGGCCAAGTATCGATAAAAATCGTACTCGTATTGGATCGATTTGAAAAACTGGTATCGACTCACACTTATTGGCATTAGTCAGAATGGACAGCTGTTTCGCCCTTGTTAGGGTTTATCAAAATGAAACAGCCAAGGTAATGCTGAGGCGCGCTGAGAAAGCGAATTTAAACCCCAGTCTCTACACAACAATTGTGGGAGTCGTGGTGCAAATGATGAATTACTGTACATTGCTACCCTAATTTTCTCTTCAAAAATTGGAACGGGAAAGCGCGCGGAAAGGTATTCGAAATGAAGACCTCACGGGTATCTTAGTTTTACTAATCTTCTACCCAGCTCTCCCACGGTCAGGTGCGGTCAAGCGTGATCTGGGTACGATGAGATTGCCGTTCTCCCGGAGGCGTTTAAATATTAGCGTTCAGTTAGTGTTGTTGGGTAAAAGAAACCCAATCAAAGATGTTTGAATTGAATCTGACGGAAAACAGACAGATGTCAAACGCGCATACAAACCTGCATGTAACCGGCTTTTCCGGTACTCTCCATTCTGCTGGCGACATTCACAGTGTTGCCCCAGATGTCGTAGTGCGGTTTCTTAGTACCAATTACTCCGGCTACAACAGGACCTTGGCAGATTCCTGAGAAAAAAAATGGTTGCTTTGATCGTGAATTGTAGTAAAACGGAAAGATTACCTTCAATGTACCTTCAACCGTCTCTCCATATTTTTATGGAAGAATACTTTTATTCCTTAGCATACCGACTGGTTCATAAGTCAAGACATCCTGCATCGTTGCGTACTTTATAATCAATCAAAAAGACCTTTTTACAGCACGACGAGCAACAATTTGAAATTTATTGGTATAGCAGTACACTTTCGAGTGATCAGAATTTGCTGGTGGCTTTGTGTAGGCTTGTTGTCCTTATATCCTTGAAGTGGATACACTTTTGCGCGCTACACAGTTACCTGTTAGCCAGTCGGGGCAGACCCAACGCAAGCGTGCTATAGCTCACGTGACTTTCCCGCTCTTTTCAGGTGGATGTTGTGTAAGCTACCAGTCGGACAAATCAGATTTAGTTTACACTATTTGGCTAATATGATTGGTTCGGGGTTTTTTTTGCGACAGCTATAATAAAAACCCTTCCTTTGGGGCATATATGCAATGATAATTAACTCACCGACTCTAAGCACAAACTGGTTAAAGCATTCTTGGTTGATAGATTCCAGTTTCTCCCGTAAGGTGAGTGCAAAATCCACAACATCAACGAGTTGCCTCCAGTGTTCACCATCTTGAGACTGAAATACAAAAACAAACCAAGTCCGGTTTAGAAGCTCAATAACGATGACCTACTGCCCTTCGTGGATATCACAGCGTCCAGCCTGCGAGCAAGCTCTCTGTTAGGTCAGCCGCGAAAGGATTGGGGCGGCTCGCTTCGCTCGCCTATAATCCTTTCGCGGCTGACCTGACAGAGAGCTTGCTCGCAGGCTACACAGAGCCTCTGTATAGATTTAGTCGTGATTAGAAAAAAGAAAGGCTTGTGAATTAATTTACTCCGTAGTAGTGTAAAAGGACTCAGAACGAACATGAAAGATAGGCGCAAATTACAGAAGAGCCTTTGTTCCTGCGGCAATACTCGAGGTAAAACTTCTAAGCGACCAGCACATGCTTGAGCCGATTTGCGAGAGTAACCAAGTGGTGCTAGCCTTGCGCCAACTATATCTCGAATTTTAATCTTGATAAAAAAAAAACGCAATTTACTTCAATTAAGTCATCACAGGGACACGCCGCAGTCGGCACCAGGCCAACTCGAAAAACGTTCGCCACTTGCGCATGCGTCATCCTGTGAAACGAAGGCATTATCCAGCCTCTTTCCCGAGGAACGAAACGAGGTTGGACACTTTCTATAGTGCTTCGTAATTTGTATGGACCTTATTCCAAAATGGCTTCCATTTTAATATTCTTTTGCTTGCATTCAAATTAGCCCTTCTTGCCTCGTTCAAGGTAAAATATGCTTTTTATTTTTGAGCTGAACGAGGCAAGAAGGGCTAATTTAAATACAAACAAAAGAATATTAAAATGGTTGCCATTTTGGAATAAGGTCTATGTAATCCATTTATTTCAGTTTTCTATTTTTGGATCACACGTTCTATACAGAATTATGCAATGTTCTTTCATGTGACCATAGCAATAATGATACTGTACTTGATTAAAACACCATTATTAAAAGTTTCAATGATAAACCAGTTCTTACCTCATATTCTGGTTTGAGTCCAGCTGCCGCCATGTAAGTGCTCTTAATCGTTTTTATTTTCTCGATACTGCGGAATCTTGGATCTGACAAAACCTACAATGTTTATAGAAACTTCTTAGTCACCATAGTGTTTAGTCACCAAAAGGGCGGATCCAAGGTCCATTGAATGAAGGAGGTTTGTAAGCACGAGATCCCAAAGTGTGGCTCCTTAAGGTTGTCAAGGTTGAAAAGGGCTGAACTACAGAGGCTACATCGACAAACTTTCACTGAAGCGAAGAAGGTTTGTAGTCTCATCAATTCCCTCCATACAACCGCCTCTGCCACTTTCTAATGGAATCCTGTCACTTGTCGATAGCCCCCAGTGTTAAGTATATTATTATTCACAGTTATGTATAGTTTTATTGGGTTTCTTTAAAACAACACGTGCAGGAACGATTTCCTAGAAGGCACCCTTAAGAGTTTACCGGCAGCTACCGTAAGCAAGTTGCCCTCTAGTTAAACTTCGTTAAACACGATTTCTTGTACCGAGTTACCTCTAGCTTATTACCTCATCGAAGTCATTAATGATTTCGTTCAAGAAGCGAATGCATTCCTTCCCGCCATCGTTGATCTGATCCTCGGAGTAAAACTCGTCAAAGTTTGGAATCGAGGCAAAGATTACTGTCACGTACTTGTATGAATGACTGTACAGCTCCTGTCACGCAATCACACATGGAATATGTGGTATGAGTAAAATAAAACATTGTATAATGCAAAATGGATCTGACGTTTAAGTAACATATCAAACACGAGAAGGTGTTTTTCATCAGATATCCAAACACTGAGAAATGGGTTCAAAAAACGAGGCGCAACTTGATATCTGACGAAACACACTTTCAAGTATGGCTTTTCAAATGATCAACAATTCTTGGAGAAATTCAAGGCTAAAGTTGGCAAAATTTTATAATAATTAGGAACACATATCCAAACCACGGTCACAGTAGTGATTTTCTTTGTTTTTTCTTAATGAATTATTAATGAGTTTGCGAAATAATAGCCCTTTTCACGGTTAACTCTGCTCATTTGAATTACAATGAAATCTAGCATGTATGTGAGGCAATTTCGGGCTATTTTGTAGTTTTAGCCCGAAATTGCCTGGCATCCACGTTAGATAACATTGTAATGCAAATGAGAAAAATTAAACGTGAAAAGGGCTATTAGTAATGATATATTGAGCAATATTTTTCCCGCCAAACTAAAAGCACGGAAACTAAAGATCGAGTTACCGTTTCGTCTTTACTCTGGTGCTGTAGAAAATAATCAGCCACATGCTCTGGCAAAATATTATCCACCAGCTTTCGATTTCTTGCTCGAATTTTTTCCACTTCTGTCCTCTTTTCAAATGCTTCCATTTTCCATAAAAACAATAGACGAGCCGTGCGTTCAACCTGAAAAACAAGACCCATAAGTTAGCCTTGATGTTGGGCGTGTCCAACACGTGCGCCCACGTGGTGTAAGAGCGGCTCTATTGTTGGAGTCTTACCTGTCGACCATGAAGAACAAGGATAAGAAAGCTCAATACCAGGATCACGGATGAAAAATACTTCTTTGGTACGTAGGATGTGCTGGTTAAAAGAAAGAAGAGAAAAACGATCATTAAAAGTGATGACTGAACTTTCATTGAGTTCGCGTATTTACA
>NW_028145474.1:2440000-2472500 GCF_977016875.1 Pavona decussata | reverse complement strand
AACTTGACCTGTGAAACTAAAAATCTAATCTACATGATCCAATGTAACCGCTGTAATTTACAATACATAGGAGAGACTAAACGACGCTTAAAAGACCGCTTTAATGAACACCGCCGCACCATAGATAACCCTAATACTAAATCTAAACCCACCACAGCCGCAGAACACTTCCTCACCGCTCCTAACCACACCACCAACGATCATGCAATTAATCCCCATAGAAAAAGTCTACTCTAACCGAGACTCAATCCCGTAAGGCCAGGGAAGCCTTTTTAATCTCAAAAGGCAGAACACTTTTTCCCGGCACATGGCCTTAATATTCACGAAGAAATGTACTACCTTTTTTCCTTTTATTATTATTTTTTTATTTTTTGTTATTGTTATTTCATTTGCCATCCTTCATATTTTATACTGTCAATCAATTTAGTTTAACGTAGTTCGGAGATTGCGCAAATATTTGTCAGCGTATGTCCCAATGTAAATTTCCATTGTACCTGAAGAAGGCTGGTTTGGCCAACCGAAATATAGTAACCTTTAAACCGTAATTCTACGCTCGGTATCGGTCTTTGCTTCTTTTATCATTTGTATTTTTAAGCCGATCAGATCAACAATTGATCCAACGTATACCAGCAGGATTATCGTCCACGGTTGTTGTTTGGACTTGACTTATTAAAAAAAACACATTAGGGGAGCAGGGATGGCACAGTGGTGAGAGCACTTGCCTCCCACCAATGTGGCCCGGGTTCGATTCCCGGACTCGACGTCATATGTGGGCTGAGTTTGTTGTTGGTTCTCGTCCTTGCTCCGAGGGTTTTTCTCCCGGTTCTCCGGTTTTCCTTCCTCCACAAAAACCAACATTTTCAAATTCCAATTCGATTTGGAATCCGAGGGCCACAGGTTTGTCAGTCGTCAGACTGTTAAGTGTCATCCTCGTTAAACAAAGCTGATTTATTTTATTTATTTATTTATTTATTTATTTATTTATTTTATTTATCGTTACAACTGACTGGGATTAAGTTCAACGCCCATTGGAATACTGAATGCTCCATTACTGTTTCAAAGCTTCACAACATTCGGCCCTGTTCTGAAAACTGGTTAAATTATTTATTTTCCAATCATCTAAAAGTTGGATCCTCAAAAAAGGGTCTTCTTCTTCGTTCTTTATACTTCATAAAGTACTAGAAATGTATTCACTTACCATGTCAACCAGCTCCGTACCAGCCAATATGGCTACACAAAGAGCGGCAACTAGTGTCCGGGCTGGCTTACTACCATCAAGAACATTTGAAACCTCAACCAGACGCTGAGGGAAACACTAAAAAGGGATGAACCAGAATCAGCGAGGGGGTTAGGTCAACTGGTATAAAAAAAGAATCTTTATGCCATAAAATCACGTAATCTCTATGTAATGCTAACAGGTTTTTAGATAGAAACTGAAAAAAAAGTAATTAAGTTTACACTCACTTTATGACGTTTTACTAGTCAACAAATCCGAACGAGGGAGTGTCTCATATTTGCACGAAATTCACTTTTTAATACGAAAATTATCCAGTGCCTACTTTTGTTACTGCGGATACATTCTGCGCATCTCGAGAAACTCGGGTTCACTCCAAGCTGAATTGGTTTCCTAATACAGGGATATTTTTGTGCGGCTTAAAACTATGCGGAAAAAAGCAGAACTTAGTAGTAAGTGCTCTTGGTATCCAAAAAGAAAATTGGGTGTAACCATGCATTTATCAGAGATAATAAAACTTCAATATGGAAAAAACGCCATACATTGCTTTGTATTTTACTGCTTTTTAGAATAATTGATGCTTAATTAGCTACCCCCAATCTTCTTTCCGAGTTTTTAGTAGCCCATACTAAGATCGGCTTTTCCCACATAGTCATAAAGTGTGCAAAAATACTTCTGTATTATGATGCACCGTCTTGGCCTTAAGTTGAAAACGTTTGACTTTGTTGTTAGGCTTGTTCAAATTGAGTACTGTTTTACAAAATCAAACCGTTTAGTTTCCTGTGATATTGGTACATCATTTTTATGGTTTGTTTTCAAGTGTAATCTATTTTTATGATCTTCTTTCAATTTGTCGAGTTCTGTTCTACAAAACGAAACCATTATTGTTCGGTTTCCAAGCGCATGTTTGGATTCGCGGTGTTGTGTATTTGCTTGGTGTGGATAGATAGAGCGGTTTCCAGTTTAGTGTCGTAAAACCAAAACCAAAGTAATTACTCTGGCCAATCGCAACAGATGTAAACAACAAAACGAGCCAATCAGAATTCGAAGCAAATACATGTAACCGGCGTCAAGCGCGGGAAAACGCGTGCGCCCAAATCACGATTGGTTTGGGTTTGAATTCCCAACGGTTGAGAATGTGGTGCGAGTTTTGTTAACCAGTCACAGCGTGAAGTAATGCAAAACCAAAGCAAAGTAACGCGAAACTGCTTTCGACACTCAATTGAAAACCGCTCTATTAAATGACAAATTTTTATTTCTTCACCTTTGGAAAACTGGCGGCACATGTAATGATTGTAGGAATAAATAATAAGACAACTCCCAACGAAAACGTCAAATCGTTCCTCAGGTTCCTGTGGTGCAAAACAGAACATTTTCAAATCGAGATCTACAGACCTGCGCAGCCGTTAAAGGAAGAAAGAAAATTGAGAGAGAACGACTAAAAACGACAAAGAAAGGTATGCAATACCACCTAGGTATAGGGCAATGCAACTATTTGCATTTGAAATGCAAATAAATTGCTGTTGTTGATAATTTTGATGATGATGATGATGATGATGATGATGATGATGATGATGATGATGATATTTTATGGAACTCCAGACTCTATCTGGCCAATGTATATCGTGTTCTCCACAACTCATGATTATGAACTCTGAATTTGTTACGTCCCGCGCTAAGAAGACCATCTCACCAAAAAAGGCCTCTCAGTGAAAGGTCTTGGCCACTTGTTCAAGCTCAGGCTTGACAATCAGGGAACCCCTTCCATAAGGTGGCCTTCACTGGCGAGCGCCGTCATTCAAATAAACACCAGTTTGATGAACACATACCTTGGAAATATTGTGAGCTCCACGAAGAAACAGAACACGATTATAACACAAAGACAAACTAGCGACTCGCCGCTCATCTCCTGCTTCTCCAAAGCGTACTGTTGATGAAAAACACAACATATTCAAACTGATGATTCACTTTATCATCGTCCGAATATCAGACAGTACACAACTACAGTCTAAAATGACATATCATATATGATTTAATAAAGAACGCGTGAAAATGTGGCGTTAAATTATCCTTTCTCTTGTTTATCCTACTAGCCTTTGCCGCTAGAGTTGTGCAAGTTCCGCACAGGACTAGGATATTACGCGCTTTACAAATTGCCGCCAAAAGGACAAATACTGTACGGGCAACATTTCCTAATCATTGTGGCGGAACAAATGTTGCGTCTTATTGCAAGTTGCGATTGTTCGTTGCCCGTACTTCCACCTCCACGCGCAAAAAAAAATTGATGTTGCAAAAAGTAGAAACAGCTCTACTTTCTGCAACATGAAAATATGTTGCGCGCGTAGGCGGTAATACAGGCAACAAACAATCACAACTTGCAATGCAACATTTGCGGCGCGACATGTTGCAAGAAAATGTTTGCCAGTATCACTAGGCCTTAACTAGTTAACTCGTTCTTTTATCTCTACCTGAAACTCGCTCTCAGTATCTTTGAATCGAAGTGTGAATGGATTCATCTTTTCTTTAACTCTGTAAAAAAAAATTAGGGACACATTATGTGATGGCACGTTTACAGTAATAACACAAAACAAAATACGCATTTTTTTTTGCTATGTTATTGAAGTCCACATACCCTCCAGCTCGCTCGTCAAGCACGTCAGACAAAAGTTTATTTAGATTCCTTTCACTGTAACAAAAAAGAAAAATAGGTTACAACAAGTATGATTCGAAAGGATTACGTTACAAGTATCATCTTTGACATTTAAATATTAAATAGCTAACTTTCATCTTAGTCTTCTACGCAGCCGTTATAAGGGTTGTCACACAACGCTTCTACCCGTGACGACCCTAGTAATGGCTGCGTACGACGCAAACTTTATCTATGCTTGTAGGGTGGTGACCTAACTAGCTAAGTAATAAACGATAATTATCCACAAAATACTGAGATAATGTCGAACTTAGGCACATGGTCCGCTGCGGTTGGGGATTAACCCAGTAGTATACATCATAAGCAACAAGGGTCGGTGCCATACCCCTCTTCTTGGATGAGGCGTGTCACGTTAGGAAATCGCCCCTTTCCTCAAACTAGGGAAGATCTCTCTCGCTTTCACTCATTGAGAGGCAGAATAGTACACAGCTGTCGCAATATGCAACAAAAGAACATAAGCAATTTCAATAGAATGTCCAATTATCAATGTTAGGCCATTTAAAGGTTGGATCATCCCTGCATTTTGTTAGTTTGCTGGCATCCATTTACACACCTTGTTAGAGTGATAACTTTAGATCAAAATTCATCCCGAACTACCAATCACAACTCATGCATGCCAATCAACCAATCAATCAATGGTTATATGCCCCATTTAATGATCTTTTGCTCTCAACAGTTGGGCTTACAAGGAGAGCCCCTGTTATATAAATTTGCTGATTAAAGGGGAAGTATCATGGGGTTTTTGATATCTTTTGTTAAAAATGATGAAATAAGACCTTCAATCAGCTGCCAAATAATTCTTGAATGACGAGAGGAACGAAATCAACTCAATTCTTGAACGAAACAACTTGTGATCTGTTCTAGCGCATTTAGGAAACAAAAATGCGAGAACTTGAAAAACATTAGCCTAATATTTTTCAAGTTTTAATCCAAACCGGCCTACCCTGTCTCTGACCAGAGGCACTAATCGACAGTTTTATTGCACTGGGGTGATAATTTTTAACAAACTTGACAATTATTTCGTTGTTTCTGCTGACAGTCAAACATTTTTGGGTTTTGAAATGACAGCAAATTTTCGTGATACTTCCCCTTTAACTACTCTGCATTTACATGGCTATGTTCTATATGTAGGTATCTAATAATTGTCGTTTAGAATATTTTCTAATTATTACTAACATAATTCTCATCGTTTTTAGAAATTGACTCATAGAGAAGATATCTTTTGACTTTTTTTCTTAAAAATAGAAATTGATTTGGCGGTTTTAGTAGCCGTTGGATGGCTGTTTCAGACCTAACTTCCTCTATGTTTAACTGTGTGTCTGCTATAACTTGTTCTTGCCAACGCGCTAACCAAAACATTACGCTACAGCAGGCAAACAAGAAGGGATATAATAAAAACAAAAAAACAGAGCAATAAAATACCTCGTTGTGATGGAAGCATCTGACTTCTCCGAATCATCCTCCTGAAACAAGAAAACAAAACTCCTGATACTAAGTTTGGCATTTATTCTTTTGAAAGAGGCAAAAAAAGGACTTGGATCATAATGATCTGTACTCAGATCGGTCTGATGGTTTCCCTTGGAAATCTGATGTTCTTAAAACTAGCATATGATCCCTCAAAGCTTGGGGCGACCTACACTGTTGGCAACGGCTTACATGGTTGGTCGACAGAACAAAAGAACGAACAACAGAACAATGCTCCCAGCCCTAAAAAACAATGCAGCTGCAGGTTATCAGGATCCAGTGAAAATAGAGCTTCTAGGTCTACTGCTCAGCTTCGCTTCTCTCATAACATATTTGTCTTAAGGAAATGACATTTCCGCAGGCAAAAATCAGGCAATAATTATTCCATAGAAACACAGTCACTGTTGCATTAGGTTGGTGAGACGAATGCATGAGTTTTGAAGAAGACCATACTTACGTCAAACAGTGACACCCTTCTAAACTCGAACTCGTCCTTGTTAATGATGCTGTCCTTATCGTCCCACTGATTAGCAGCATTAATTATCTCCATAATGGGCGACGAGGTTCGTCTCGTGTCCTTTGAAGCAGGCTCTGTCAGCCACATTGAATCCACGCTCTCCTGAAAAAAAAAATAAACGCACCTTAATAGTTTCGTCTGTCTATCTATCTGTCTGTCTATCTATCCGGTTGTCTGTCTGTCTATATGTTTGTCAGTCTGTCTGTCTATCCGGTTGTCTATCTATCTGTCTGTCTATCTATCTATCTATCCGGTTGTCTGTCTGTCTGTCAAGCTGTCTGTCCGTCTGTCTATCCGGTTGTCTGTCTATCTGTCTGTCTGTTTATCTGTCTGCCTCTTTTTTCTTACCTTTCTATCTCTCTACTTACCTCTCTACCCGCCTACAAGTTTAATACCTATCTTACTAACCGTCCCAAATTCCTTCCTTTAGACCTACCTACCTACGTAACTAGCGCCTATATCATAACTTACCTACCTTCATTCCTAACTACGTATGTACTTACCTACTTACCTACTTGCCTGCCAACCTTCCCACCTAACTAACTAACTAACTAACTAACTAACTTACTAATGAACAAACAAACGAAAGATCGCACTTATTAACTAACTAACCAACCAACGAAATAACGAATAAACGCACCAACTAACTCACTAGCTAATTAAATAAGAAACTAACTAAACTTTCTTATTTAAAGCATGCATACATACATAACTTCCAACCTATCTTAAAACCATGAACCTATACCTACCTGAAACGATAGCAATGAATAGCAAATCCTTAAGTGTACCAGACTTCTTAGTACGTGGTTTAAAAAGTGACTTAAAAGTGTCCACTTTTCGTTACATTAAATTGCAAATACTCTAAACGCACTGATAAAATGTATTTCGTTTGTTATGATTTACACTAACACATACCTGACTTGCAGCAGAAGTCTTACTATCGTCAACATCGTTTTTCTTGCTGACGACCAAGTATGTTTTAATGCCTTGTTCTTTAATGAAGTCGTTTCTTGTGTGTCCTTCGCCAGGTTCAACTTCGTAATCCAGTTGCACACAGTTGTAGGTCGACTCCGATATATGAACACGACTGTGTGCAAAACAAAGAGAGAGTAAATGATGTATGTTTTGTTGCTGTTGTTGTTGTTGTGTTTTTAGTTTGTTTAATATGAATGAGCGAAGGAGGCGGACAGAAATGAAGAAAGGATGGAGGGAAGAAAGAACTGATGAAAGACGAAAGAGAAAGAAAGAGGGAAGCAGGAGGGGAAAGAGGAATGGCAAAACAAGACACCTTTATGGTCAAAGACATATGCTTTAGCAAAGGCAAAATTTGCTTGTTCTTTTCTTTTTTCGAGGGTGCCCAAGTTAATCTTTACTTTACCACGCGACCAATGCGTTTGAATGGTTACACTCAAAAGGCCACACTCCAACGCTGCAACCACCTTGCACAGTCGTGAAAAGTTCCGCAGGAAGAGTTGCTTAATACATTTCACTTAAAGCTAGTTTTTAAAAATTATAATTTCAAATAAATTGTTTATCATAATAATGAGCACCAAAGGGAAGCACTGCTTAACACCCTTAACTTGAATCCGCGAATTGTGATTTTCTTTTCAGACTAAAATGTTTCAGGCTTGTCAACGGGATTGTAGCCCGCGTAGCTGGCGGTATTGTCCGCGCGCGAATATAAAGGTTTGATGGTAGAGTCACCATGAGCGGCGTAAGCCGAGAGAAAATAACAAATGAAAAAACTGTATTTTCGTTATTCCACTCGCAGCTTTGCTGCTTGCATCTTCGCAAAACGTTCACCTTCGCCTAACAACTTCCCGCCAGCTAAGCAGGCAGCAGGCTAACCGCTGGATTTTGATTCGACACTTCAAGTAAATCGATTCATTTTCTTTCAACTAACCCTGGTATGCCTCCAGACTCCATGCTATTGGCCAGCGTGACGTCATTTGACCACGCATCAAATTGCCATTTGATCTTGCCCAGGACCCCCGCGAGCACAGAGCCAGTATGGATTCCAACGCGCATGTCCAGTGTTTTCACCCCTGTTTGTCTGCGTACTTTGCTGTAATAGAAGAACAAAAGTTACCCTTTTAATGGCAGAAAGAATAAAGACTACTGTTTGATCGTTTTCGTTTGAATGGTCTCACATTAGGCCTTCATTAACAATGTCAAAAGTTTCAACCATCTTAGGTAGCATAATAAACTGAGAACATGAAATTGCTATAGTCTTTCGTGTAGCTTTTATCTGAATAGTCACCCTTTAGGATTTCGTCCACGTACTTAAAGGGTTGAACCACCGTTGTACAGCATAATAAACAGCACCACAGGAAAGCACATAGTGTTCAATAGATTTCGGTTTCGATGGCTCACTAAAGGAGTTCTTCACCAAAGTATATTTTGATATATTGTAACCCTCTTCCTGGAAGTGCTAGAAAGCGGTGTCAGTTGCCGTAGTTACAACGTTACTATATGAAAGAAATGTGATGGTATATTTCCAGCCTGGTAAATGAATGAGAATGATGATTATTCTAGAAAGTGACGATGGAAACTCGGATTTCTTTTTTCCGAGTATGCCTGCGTCACTTTCTAGAATAATCATCATTCTCAACGTTACTATAGTTACATCGTTGCTATAGTTACTCACGCAATGTGTTTTATCATATCACGACCCATCTCGACAGCGCATTGCGCATGCTCCTTGCTGTCGTCCAGACCCGCGATGCAATAGTAACAATCTCCAAGAATTTTAATTCTTTGACAACCGTATTTCTGCAAAGAAAAATAACGAATATTGATTGAATAGTGAAGATAAAGTTACCTTCTTATAGGAATTTAACGCGAATTTTAAAAATTCGTTAGCATGTGGTTCGATATCTTGAGGGCTTTTCTTAGCAATCTTTTACATGCAACTTCATTAATCCGAATAAAATGAGTACTATCTAGCTAAAACATTGTTGTTTATCGTACATGTTGGTTACTCACCGTCCCAATCTTGTCAAAATTGGCAAACAACTCATTCAGAGTAATAATTAATTCCTCTGCAGTGCACTTGGACGAGAGTTCAGTAAATCCAACAATGTCAGCAAACAAAATACTGAAAAGAAAAGAATAGCTATGACCTAATGCACACAAAATACTATTACAGCCAGTTTCATTACGTTCTCGATTATTCGTTTATTTTTTTTTAATTGAAGAACGAGCCCTGGGCTACGACAACGTCTAACCGTTTGTAATGGGGACTTTATACAACTACGACGGCAACGCCAACGAAAACGTCACTTGAAAATAAAAGTTCGTGTTACTTGTACTACTTTGCGCTTATTCCAATGCGTTCAACTTCTACAATGTGGCTGAACTATGCAGTAACAGAACTGATGGGAACGGTCTTCAAGTTAGCACAGAGAATAAAATTTACTGTCATGTGCTCATGCTCTCCATAAAACCTTGAATTTGGGCATTTCACGTTGTTGTTTAGCCGAAGATGGCGACGAAATGTATCAAAATTTGTAATGTACGTTCACAGCATTGTTTAGCTTATTAAGCTTTTTTTATTGACGTTTTCGTCGCCATCGGTGTCGTGCTTTCGTAAAGTCCCTAATGTTATGCCAAAAGAAGCATCTGTTTCAGCTGGTAATTGAAGACACCGAGCGCTGGTTCTACGTGGAGCCGTACAATCGGCCTTGTAAACCGCTGACGCTCTACAAACAGAGCTACGTAACGAGGTAGCGATATTCCAGGGTTCCACTGAGAATTATTAAAATCGCGATCATTGGATAATGCAATTCCAGCGTTTTGATTGGCTTGGCGGTCATGGTATATTAGCCATTATACCATGCGCGAGAAATAGCGGCCAATAGATTGTTTTCTGTCTGTTCTTGCAAAGCGAAATCAGTAAGATCTAGCAACATTGATTAATTATTTTTAATAAAAAAAATTATTCCACTCGTGCTTGTTAGATATCGTATGGTTATAGCTAACTTGGTGCTACGCGCCTTGTTGGCTCAGATCTATCATCTCATATCCAACGCGCGCTCGTGGATTGTAACTATGGACGCGTCTTTTTGTGCTCTTCCGGAATGAGATAGGGCCAAATGTCAATAATTAGAATGGCTGGAACATAAAAGAAAAACACTTGTTCGGTTTGTACTTTCTGCTTCAAGGAGCAGAATTACTGGGGTGGCATTCCGACGATTCTAAAATGAGAATAGGCAACAAAAACGCGCCAAAATGTCATTCTAAGTATTCTTATTCTAGAATGGGTCCCAAAAAACGTCACGGTGTACTTGATAAGCCAAGCATTTTTCACCTGCACTCCTCATGCCTCTTCACGAAGAGTTTGTTGAACTCTCCATGTTTTAGAAACGTGCCGTCCGCTTCAATGTCATTAACCATTTCTGTAGCCACATGTTTGGGAAGGACTGAGTGAAGAAGGCGCCTCTGTAAACGGGAACAAACAAAAATGTCGCTTACACACCTTTAACAGTTACGGAAAGAGCTAGAGGAAAAAGATGTGACGGGCGTGCAGCGCATGATTCGCGCCCTAATGGGCCCTTTCCAGCAAACGGTTACATGGCACAGAATCCACCCTCCCCGGCCTCTAAGGAGCGTTCGGGAGCAAAAATAGAAGGACGCATTTGAAGGCTAATCTTTCCTCTGCCAATCACCCCCCCCCCCCCCCCCCTACCGTCCCCCATTCAACGTTGAAAGACTTCAAGTTGTTTGCTCGCGAGAAGCATAGGGAGGGGAGAGACGTAGAAAAAAGCTGGTGTTACCGAGACTAATGGGGCAGACGTCAGATGAATAAACAATCGAACAAACCTGTTTAAGATTCTCTGATTCTAAAGTGAGTTTGACTTCCAAAGACTGCCTCGTTTCCAGAACCGACCGTCTTTGCTTTCTGTCCGCTATGTGAAAGTCTATTGCACCGAGAATATTGCTGCACACAAAGAGCAGAATATTTGCACCCATCTGAAAATAAGAAAAGGAAAGTGCATGTTAATTATACTGCCAAACTTAAAGTAAAACCACCTTGTACAGCATAATAAACAGCACCACAGGAAAGTACTGCTCAGTAGCTTTCATTTGAATGGTCACACTTTAGGATTTCATCCACAAACTAGAAAGTTAGAACCACCTTGTACAGCATAATATTTAACAGCACCACAGGAGAAAAGTGTTTAGTAGCTTTCATTTATAAGGAAACACTTAATGATTCCATCTGCAAACTAAAAGTAAGACCCTTTCATCATTTGAATGGTCACCTTGAGAATTTTATCCGCTCGAAAGTTTATCCAAAGAAAGACGTTGGTGAAAAAAAACACATCGAGTAGTGCCACCAATATTCGCTTGAGACACCAAACTTGGTAATTTCTTCTACTGAAATTAAAAATTAAAACCACACTTCAAACGAATCCTGCTGAGACCTTGCAATGTGAGCGCTAATGAACATCAAGTTGGTATAAAAAAAAAACTGCAACCGTTGATTTGTGGCCCGCTGTATTCAGAGTATATTATTACAGAATGTTAAACAGTTAAAGGGGAAGTATCACGCAAATTTGCTGTCGTTTGGAAACTCAAAAAACGTTTGTCTGTTAGCAGAAACAAAGAAATAATTGTCAAGTTTGTTATAAATTATCATCCCAGTGCAATAAAACTGTCGATTAGTGCCTCTGGCCAGAGACATAGTAGGCCGGTATGGATTGAAACTTGAAAAATGTTGGGCTAATGTTTTTCAAGTTCTCGCATTTTTGTTTCCAAAATGCGCTAGACTGAACAGATCACGAGTTGTTCGTTTCAAGAATTGAGTTGATTTCTTTTGTCTCGTCATTCTAGAATTATTTGGCAACTGATTGAAGGTCTTATTTCATAATTTTTAGTAAAAGATACCAAAAACCCCATGATACTTCCCCTTTAAAAATGCTCAATAGGCGATTTTCAAGATTACGTTATTTACTGCAACTACCAAAATCTTCTTTGTTACTTCTTTCTTATTTAAATTTTGTAGTCCCAGTGAAGGGTTCTGGCAGCTGTGGTAAGTGACGCCATCGTGAAAATGGCTCATTGTTTTTCACGTTATTTCGTTCGCGCGAAACGGTTTCTGAATTTTTGGGTGATATAAATGCGGAGTTCTAAAGAGTTAGAACTTGCGCGTGTTTAATTCCTTGCTTTTTATTAAGAAAATAACGTACAAAAACTGAGGTCAAACGCTAAGGGAAAAAAACAGCAAGCAGGCAAACATTATGGAACAGTTCCTTTTACTGCGCCGCGGGAACAAGGGCTCCAAAATCCGCGCTGTTGCATGCACAGTTTAGAAGACTTTCAGTGCCCTGCGCTAAACACATTAAATAAGGTAATTTATTTATTTATTTATTTATTTATTTATTTATTTGAAGAAAACAGGGTGAATCGATGGATTATCTAGAAGCGAAAACTATTCCCCCTTCTGACCATGCAGTAGCAGTAAGTATTGAAAGCTAACTAGATGAACATTAGACATTTCCTAAAATGTTTTAGTCCTGGTTTTACTGAAAATCAGGTTAAAAGAGGGATACTACAACATAACTTTCATGTGATAAACGCACGTTTGACCAATGAATGGAAGTGGGGGAGGGGAGTAACTAGCAGTCCCGTACACATACACCCCCCCCCCCCCCCCCAATTTCTCAAAAACTACACAGGAAGACCAAGCGTTAGGTTTGAGTTCTCCTTCGTCGAGCGTAATAGCTTTAAGAAAGACATTGAGCTCAATAGTTCCTACTCCAGTTCGCTGACCAGGGGGATTTCTCAAACATGTGGCATAACAAAAAGCATTGGTTTTTTTGATAATTAAAACACCAACATTACTACGAATCATAGCCGAAGAGATGTTAAAAGTCAAAAAGCCGGTTTTAAATTTCCACCGAAATGCCAGGTGCATATTTGCGACTGCAAATAATGCATCTCACGACAATAATTATCAGGAAATTTTAATTTTAATTTCCCAAAGCTCACCGAAAGGTCCTCTTCGTATTGAAAATGTTATTTGTTTTCAACTTTTAAAAATGCGTCAGTGGCATTCAAACGGAGCGGAAATGGCATCCTATAAATTTTAAATTAGGTGAAACGTGATGAATTTGCATTTCAATTTAACGTAAATGATGTCAAAACGATTAAAGGAAATACTTCTTTTTGTATGAGAACGGCACAATGCAAACAGTGTTTGATATGTGTAATTAACGAGATTAGGGTATGTTGGACATCGACATTATTTTCTCTTGACATAGAGGAAGTAAATGGTGAATACATACTGAACAACATTGATGTAATGAGCAACCTCATAAATCCCACTCAGCGGATCAAATATATTAGACCAAGAATTATTTTTTGTCTAAGATGCTCCATTTGATAAAGTTCTCCTCGCTTTGCACTTTCCGTGCATACGTAAGAAAACGCCCGTTAGCGATGCCACGTGTGGATTTGATTACTTCTGATTGGCTCAAAAATCAGCATGCCTGTTCTGATTGGTCGAGTCCCCCGTCCTATCTATGTTCCACCCTTTTCCTTGCGTTTCCCGAAAATCGTGTAAAACTGGTCTTACAGGCTTTTGCTTGTTTATTTGTTCTATTTTAGTATTGTAGTCAGCCCGAGTCTTCTCTACGATTTAAATTATAACAGCATTGAACAACAACCAACAATTTGAATACCACAGCAATGAGGGCAGCAATTGAACAATGCAGGCCAATAGTGCTATCACAAGCAACCTTACGTAATCAGTCAAACGCATCAACTTGTGAGAATTTTTCAGGTGGATCTAATCTTTTTAACGAAGGCCTTTGTGCAGAGATACACTCATAAATATTCAACCAAGGTGCTCAAGGGATTTAGGGAGCGTCTTTTATGTTATTCTCGATTTTGGACCAGAATACCTTAAAATCTTGAACAAATTTCTTCAAAACTGTTGAAAGTATGTGAGATACTTTCTTACTTTACTTAAAATGTTGAGATTTGTTCAGATGCGTGGCAATTTAAATAGCGTGCGTTTCTCTGTACTGTATTCTTAATCTCTTTTTCGAATACACGGGATATTTTGCACAGAAAGCGTTCTCTAAATACACTGTCAAACTCTGAGCAAACGTTAATTATTGGAGCAGGAAATTCGAGACAGGTTCATAACAGGAAGTCATCCCAGTCAATATATATTTATAGATTTCCTTCCATATTTTATTAAAATAAATTTTCAGAAATTAGACTGGTTTCATGTGACTGTGGAGACGACAGCTTAAAATGTACTCGTGGTCGAAAGCGTGTTGGTTTGCCGCGCCCGGCGACAATAAAAGGTGACTTTCAGTTCAGATCACAGAAAGGTGTTGATGAACTCTTGTACGGCTGCTTTTTGTCATGAACAAGAAGGTGCTTAAATCAATGGATGCCTAAAATTTTGATAAACAGATGTGACAATTCAAATGAAAGCAGATAATGAGCGACACCTTCTAATGGATGTTTGGTTTATCAACAGAGTCGATAACTTAAGGTAAATTGGCCACAGTAAAGAGATTCGAGTGCTGACATTTTGACCGCGTTAGCCATTCGTTAGAGCGAATCCGCACGCAGAATTTGAAGCCTCTGACTCGTTTGATTCTGTGCGGTATGAAATCTAAATTGATCCACTGTAATGGCAGCTTCTAAGCCGCACTTTCATGTGGTGGTGTTGTTTGTTTTTCGCACTGTATACTGTATGAATTAACCAGTTTAAGCGTCGAAGAGGGACGATTTTGCATGTTTTAAGCTAGCCTTTGGCTCTTTAAAATGAGGAAATGAAAGTAGAAACAAAAACGCGCAAAGAAATTTGGAAATAAACGTTGTTATCGTTCAATTACTTCTCAATTTTCAGAAAAAAGGCCTCAGAATTGGATTCGCTTCTCAGTGATAGCGAATAATTTTGTTTCGTCTCGTCTTGAACAGATGCCTTGCACTACTTAAAGTTCTTGTGCCCGTTTATTGCTCAGTAAAGCTGTGGCGTACAACTTAGAACTTTGTTGGGTGGTAATATGTGTACTGAGTGACTTGTTGTTGTTGAGTTTGAACTCAGTATAGTTTAAAAAAAATTCGTTTTGCAAATTATCGAGTAACAAAACGCACCACAGGAAAGCGCTACTCAAAAGCTTTCATTTGAATGATCACACTTAAGGATTTCATCCACAGACTCAAATGCTAGGACCACTTTGTACAGCATAATAAACAGCACCACAGGAAAGTACTGCTCAGTAGCTTTCATTTGAATAGTCACACTTTAGGATTTCATCATCAGACTCAAAAGTTAGAACCACCTTGTACAGCATAATAAACAGCACCACAGGAAAGTACTGCTCAGTAGCTTTCATTTGAATGATCACACTTAAGGATTTCATCCACAGACTCAAACGCTAGGACCACTTTGTACAGCATAATAAACAGCACCACAGGAAAGTACTGCTCAGTAGCTTTCATTTGAATAGTCACACTTTAGGATTTCATCATCAGACTCAAAAGTTAGAACCACCTTGTACAGCATAATAAACAGCACCACAGGAAAGTACTGCTCAGTAGCTTTTATTTGAATGGTCACACTTTAGGATTTCACCCACAGACTCAAACGCTAGAACCACCTTGTACGGCATAATAAACAGCACCACAGGAAAGTACTGCTCAGTAGCTTTTATTTGAATGGTCACACTTTAGGATTTCACCCACAGACTCAAACGCTAGAACCACCTTGTACAGCATAATAAACAGCACCACAGGAAAGTACTGCTCAGTAGCTTTCATTTGAATGGTCACACTTGAGGATTTCAAAAGTTAAGAACCATCTCTTCATTCACTCATTCATCATCGATAGTGGTGTCATAACACCTTAAACTATACTTAGGTTAAGAACCACCTTGTACAACCTAATGTGCCGCTCTATACAGGAAAGCACTGCTCAGTAGCTTCCATTTAAATGGTCAAAATTTAGGTTTTACCCAGGAACTGAAAAGTTCAAAGAGAATACTTGAACCCTGTACCGCGTAATAAACCTTATCGCTAAAAGGATCCGCTCGTGGCTCGCGATTTGCAAGGTCGCTCCTTCGTTTCACCTATGGCCTAGGCAAAAATTAAGAGCCACAATAAAGTGCTTGCGCGAACCGTCAAAAGACGTGAGGTTTGGAAGTTTTCCCCGTCGGAAAGGGCGATTTTGAAAACAACGAGTCTCGAAAATTGTGCTGTTAAATTTGTAATGCAGTTTAATTAATGCCAAAAAGGACAACTTTTTCCATAGAAACGCATGAAGCTCCAATATTCGATAGAAATCACAAAATAAACCTTCACAGAATCAGAATGTCAACTAAAGGAAAGAAATTTTCCTGATAAATTAAAAACGAAATTAGATAAATAAACATGTTAGTGAAAAAATCATTGTTTAGCTGCAACACATATTAGATGGTATCTTTTTCAGAGGTTTTCAAACATCGAAGCAGATCCCCGAAGACCAAAAAGCCAATAAGCTCGCCAAAACATGAAGTAAGACTGAGAGATGTTGCAAAAAAATCGGAAACTAAATTGAATGAAATGAATTTTTTGGGGAAAACCGTTTGTCCTTACATTTTCCAATTCTTTTCAACACAAGATTGTTTGTTGGGATACAAATCTTTCGATCAAACAAGAGAAAATGGTCACACCGCGCTTAGCATAACCGTCAACACGGCAGTCCACAATTGTAAGGACCCGAAAAAAAGTTGTATGCTAGTTGCTGGTAATTTTTACAAAGAAATGCCCGCGCGGTTCTGGGGTCTTTAGGCGCCCACGAGTCGTATATATGAACGGCCTTGCGGGATGTACACAAGATTTCGTTTACCGGAGCACATATTACGTAAGGAGCTGTAGACCGGAGCGAGCCAAAAAGCAGAACTCTGGTACAAAAATCATGCCATAAATAAGGTTTTCATGAATTAATGACGACTATAAAAGATATATGAAGTCTGTATGAGTTTTCGTGCTGCTGCCGTGTATACCGTTCATGCAGCTTTGTGCTTATTTCGATTATCTGCCACTAAAAACACAAAAACAACATTAAAGGTTTGTTCTGTTGTCATCGATTGTTTTGTCTATTGCGAAATCATTAATTATACTACTATAATTACATCATTATCAAAACTTGAATGGAGCCACGCGATTGGTTAATTTTTCTCTGACGTAAACAAGATGCAATGACGAAGGATTGTGTTTACGATCACCAGTCATTTGAATGTCATGGGAAAATTAAAAAAAAAAATGCATTTTCAATGTGGAGCAAATGTTTCTCTCTTTAAACTAACTTCATAGTGTACCTATATATAAAATTATGTTGTAACTTACGACTGAGTCAAAAATACAAAATTAATCAAGTCGCTCGAAAATATTTCTGCTGATTTTTATAGCCGGTTAAGAATAGAATAACCTATTCAAGCTTGTTTTGAAGGCAAAATCAATTGTTCTACATTTTTTACTTTGTCGGTGATATGCGGGTACATTCAAGTGCGTTCGATACCAATTTGTTGGCAAAATGTCGAAGCAATGAAAAAAAAAGGAAATATAAAGTTTCTAACATACGCGACTGAGAATTAGATTCCGATTTTGTCTGTCGCTATATAATTACCAGATCCATGCGCTTTTGCATAATAAACGTAGCAGTATTGGTGACACGAAGTCTGCCAGGATGAAGAAAAACGTGTATTTTCCGGTGAAACACTGAGGAAGGAAGAGGGAAAAAAAACAGCTGAAGTCTGGCTTAAAAAAAAAAAAAAGAACTCCCGCGGTGAATGGACGTTAAAGCTTCGTAATCATCCGGAGCATGTTCCACTTATTTGTACCAATAAAACTGTTGAAACAATATCACTCGCTAGACAGATTTTCTTCCCTTTATAAATAAGGCCTGCTTTG
This sequence comes from Pavona decussata, assembly GCF_977016875.1. Lineage (NCBI taxonomy): Eukaryota > Metazoa > Cnidaria > Anthozoa > Scleractinia > Agariciidae > Pavona > Pavona decussata. The sequence continues at coordinate 2,454,662 of NW_028145474.1, read as the reverse complement.
AATGAGTGCATCATAGATATTACGCGAAGAACGTTCTTCATAAGCTTATTTTGCTTTTCTTCGAACGCGTAGCAACAGCGATAACATGGCGATAACAGTAAACGACCACTGGAGAGTTTGCGGGGTAATGTTTAATTTCCTCGCAGAGCGAAACACGTTAACACATCGCATATATTTCACGCTGGTAGCGACAAAAACAATTACAAGGAAAGCTTTTACTGAGCAGTTTTAAAAAGCCAAAGGTTAGAGGACACAATACATCCGCTTAGATGTTTAAGCCGGAGAAAGTTCATTGGAGACAAAATCTACATATTTGGGAACATTGATAATCATTTTACAATTGACGTAAAATGTAAACGGTTAAACCTTTATGGTGTGTTTAGAATTTAAGTTCCAGATACTTCAATGCAGCTTTTGAGAGGAGGAAAGCCTTCTCTTCTTAAAAGGAAAAAATCGAAAATTCTGGCTGCCACTGAAATTCAACCTCTAAAACTAAGGCTTCTGTGATAATGAAAACTCCGGAAATGTTTTAGTCTTGTTGAACATGTTGTTTAAGATACTGAATCATACGAGTTATTATGAACAGGACAAGATACTTACCTGTCGGCCAAAATATTCCCGATTTTGCTTGGCAAAAATGCTTGTAATAACGATGTGCCCCGTTGCTGTAAGTAGTGCGAGAGCAGTGCACAAAGGCAAACTGGTTGGTAACATGACATTAGAAATAAACATGAAAAACACGAACATTCCCACTGAATCGCTCGGAACCAACGGGTCATAACCAACAGCTAGATCAACTTGTAGCTGGAAAAACACACTAAACCACACAATATATGGCAGCCAGGAGAAGATTCTTTTTGGGAAAAGCTTCAGAAAGTAGACAATTATAAGACAAAGATTGAGCGCGCAGAACGTGCATGTGATAATAAGTCGGTTGACTTGCGTCGGGTTTGTTTTTTCGAAAACCGCTGAGTACATCGCGATGAGGCATAGGTTGACCACAAAATCCAGTAAAATTATGTACAGGATCCTGTCCAGTTTTTGACGGCAGTAGTAACGCTGATAAATCGCTTCAAGCTGGCGAGACGTAAATTCTACTTTGAAACACGAAGGCAAACACAAGAGTTTTCGCATTGATGAGAATAGGAACCGCATTTTACTGGCTTGCGTATCATTTCGTGGATTGTCTTTCGCAAACGCAACTTTAACATTTGAGGTACTAATCTTTGTTGATTGCGAAACACTCCTATCGAGCCGATTTGGAGTATTTTGTGCGCTTATCGTCTGTATAGAAGTTTCTCCGGAGCTTTCACCCTCCTGAACGATGTCAATGTTTTTGCTAGCGTTTTCGTAACTTTTAACATCGTCACTCCATTTCACTATCGATGGTGATACTCTTGCTGGTCCGAGAGTTTTCTTCATCTCGCATAAACTTTAAATCTCGAGCAGAGTTTCTATCATTAACGGCTTTTACCACAAATTTAGTCCCGGTGCGGTAGATTTCGGTTATCGCCGCATCTTCTCATATGCTTCAATTATTTCAGTTTACTCAACACAGCTCCTCGCCGCTGTTTTATGTAAATTGGCAAGAAAATCCTCAAAGCGGTATGATTGGCTATCATGACAATGCACTTTGCTGAAAATAAAGAACATTTACACAATCAACCCACCTGCGGACTCATATCGCTTGCGGAGCGCTCTCAGAGTGAACTAACTGAAATAAGCAAAAAGCCAATTCGCGCTTTTCGATTAATATCACAACGTAAAATGTATGAAATTCAGTCTCTGCACTTGTCTGAACGACTCGTGTAAACTATACTCGCTTTAATTGAGACATTTGTGCGGGCAATATTGGAGGTCACTCAGGTTAAAAGTCATTTTAATTTCAACATAGGCTTTTAAAATCGATACAAATTTGCGAAACTATACCCGGGCTTGTTCACTGTTTTTGATCGCGAGAATAATGCAAATTCACCAAGACACTTAGCCATCTTTGAGCGGTTTCCTTTCAGTCTAGAGGGAAAGATTCTCGAAATTTTGAGAATCCAAAAGGATCAGAAGTTTCCGCAGCGACATAGCAAAAAAGTGCGTTTTACAGGACAAATAATTTCTAAGGTTCAGGCAGTGGTAGCGTATGTCCGTCCACGAAAAATTTAATTGAACCATTTGACTTTCCATCTTCAAATATCGAGTTTTAATTTTGTATTTTGCAACAGCGAGAGCTTTGTAAGGGATTAACAGTAAACTTACACCAGCCCTTGAAATCTTCCCAACGTAGTCTTTTGTCTTAAAGCTCTCTGGTCTCATCTAAAAAACAGATGAGTACAATTTCCTCCAGATGCAAGAAAGCACAAATTTAAAGTGACTGTTGGCTTTGTTTGTAGTATATTGTTATTAACAAACCAGGAAAACTTCACACCCCAAATTACCGCTCAACAATGAGCATTTTAACGCATTTTCAAACTGTATTTCATTTAGGTGCCTTTTTATCGGGTAAAGAAGATTTACAAAAAAGAGAAAAGTAAGTGATTTTACTTGAACTCATTTTATCAATTTTAGCATATTCATTTGCTATGACAATCTTCCTAATTATTTGTATTTTTAGCACGAAAATGAAAAGCTATATGTTTTGGCGCTAATTAAAGGTCCAAAAAGTGATTCGTTGATTCGCATTTGCATGAAGACCTTTCGGTCGTCATGACAACAGACGATGAAAAACACACTGACACTTCGTAAAGCTCTGTAGTACAGTGCTGGCGCAACGCTCGCCAAGCTATAAATGATGCCTTAAAATTTATTAAAGCAGAGCGAGATATGAGGATATGAAAACTTATCAGAGGTACAAAGGAAGATGACACAGAACAAACGAACACATAGATAGACGATAACACACGCCAAAATGTTCAACAACTTACAAAACTTAAAAAGCCTTTCTCTGACTCCCCATGTATCGATGCACCTGCTTGCCTTGAGTTGTGGCGTTGTAGCTCCCGCTTTTAGCTGATAATTATGTGAATGCTACCGGCGTAATTATATAATTTGTAACGACGCTTGCCACAGCTCTATTTTTGCTTTCGGTATGAAAATGATTGTTTTGACATTGTGTTTTCAAACAGCGACAGACATCCTTGACAAATGGTGTCTCAGGTGAATAAAAAATTCACAAATGTCTTCCCTGAAAAATTAATCAAACTGACGGCTCCACAGTTTCCGTTCTGAACAAGTTCCTTTATTGATTCTTAAGTTTATTGGCTGATAAAGCGACGACTATTTGCAGGGGAGGGGAAGGCGGGCATGTACGATTAGCTAAAACGGAGTTAGAGTAAAGTAGTTTTGGTCATTTTAGACCGAAATAGCGTCTTATTTGGACCACTACCGATCTCTCCTGTTACGAGTTAAAAAAGAAGGAAAAAAATTGTCTGGAGTTAGTAGAAAATACTGCATGCATGAAAAATAATTTTAACATCCTGTCTGAAATAGGTTGGGCTCTTGAACGCTGGGCCGGAAAAACTCAGGGTCGCCCCCTCCGAGTAGTCTTTTGTCGGATTATGAATATTTTATTCCGTCGCTTGCTTGCTCGCCTGTAGACACATGATTGAAAACATCTAAGTCTAGAAAAAAACTCCACCAGGCCCCGCTAATTCAAAGAGCAGAAAAATTGATCCAGTGAATAGATCGCTATCCAAAAATACTGCCCAAGTATGGTCATGGCGCACTGAATATTCGTCGTCGGTACACAACAGATATCCTGCGGCACATAAGTTGTTTCGGGTAGAGAAATGGCTGAAAATGAGAAAAATGTCAGCTTTCTACAATAAAACTGAGCTTTTTTTTTTAATTAATGTGTTGAATAATAAAACAATGATCCTGCTCAGTCTTCCAGAATATTTCCTGATTTAAGCCAAGTCGGCCTACGGCCTCGTCGGTTAAGTATCATGCGATATTCCGCGCGATTTCGCAGGATAATTGTTAAATATCCTCTAGATAGCGATTTATCCGCTGGATAAATTAAACTTATCCACCCTTTGAACAACTTGGGCCAGAGGCCAAGAAAAAAAGTATAATTTTCAGGGTATAGTGGGCAGCGTTCGCTTTAAACAAATGTTTTTCTTTCTCCAATACTCCCGACATCCCGTATGGCACATCTGCTTTATTAATTTGTCTGTTGGCAAGTTGCATATGCATATCGTGTCGTCTGCTTCATGTTCCACACATTATTTTTGGTCTTATCTCGATACTATGATCCTCTCTGACTCAGAAATGCTAGAAAACAATTAACTGCAAAGATAATTCTTATTCAAAAGTTCGTCGTTATAATGCATATTGATCTGAAGGATGACACTTCGTATTCTTGTTTTTTTCAATGACTTGGCTAGAAAGTAAACTTTATTATTTGCATGAGACATTCAATGCAAACATGTTTAGCATAAAAAAGAAACTGCTATGCCAGAAGATTTAATGTTCTGCAACCAATTGTTGTAATAGGTTTCCTATTTTCGATAAAAAGGATCGCAATTTGAAGCGCAATAAGGAAAAACGATCACCTTTGTTTGAAGTAATTGTTGCACTCATTCTTACCCATTTCGTTTTTCACAAGTAAATAATTACACAGCTGTCGTAGGATTCATCAAAAGAAAAAGAGCAAATTGTGGCCTGAAATAACAGATCGTATTTCTCTCGGTACTTTGCTTTCCGCGGGAAAAAAAAAACCTCATTAGGATGGTGCTTTATCGATACAAAGTAATCGATTCGACGACAGTCGGATATCGCTGCGAAAGTAATGAATACTTTGCGACTTTTTTTTCCGAAATGACTGGAACTTTTAAGAACATTGTCCCGGGGTGCTTACAACTTAGGAGCTGTTTACATGGAGGGAGGGAGATACCAGAAGGCAAACAACTTTTCGTTTGGTTTCATGTAGAAATTTCGGTCGGGATGGTTACCAAGTGGAAAAGGAAAAGAAGAAAAAGCAGCTGAACGGTCGGCCGCCGGCATGTTTGTTTTTAGTGTCTATAGTACAAGGACCTTCCAAGCGAAGGTAGCTAACACAGCGCTAGGATCTTTCTATCCTCTCAGCCAGGAAGATCCTATCGCTAGAAGCAAGTACAACTTTTTGCATGTAAACTGAATAGAGAAGACATATGGCGCTAGGATGATCCGCTTTCTAGGATTTTCCTATTGTTAGTATCTTCCTCCCTTCATGTAAACATAGCCTTACGCAAATCACCCAGCTGAAAATTGCAGGCGTAGTGAATCAATCATTAGGGCGCGGGTTTGTTTTCTAAGGATTCTGGGTAGATTTTGGTCCCAGGCCCTTGAGTCCAAACACGCTGCATTCGTTTGGCCACCTCTTTCAACACTGCGCAACATCGTCCAACAATGTTGGATGATGTTGCAATTGTTTGGCCGGGCTTTTAGTAATAGGAAACTTAGCACCGACAACGGGGAACGCTACAAAACAATAGGTTTAATGAGCAAAAACAATCGCCCTGCACGTGCGTTTTAAAATTGGTACATTTCTTTGCCGTCGCCGCTGCTAAAGTTCCGTAAGGCCCGGTTCATACGTCGAACTTTACATGAGCCGAACCTAATACCTATTAAGGTCGACCCAAATAATTAAGATCGGCAGTTGATTCAGACGTCGAACCTAACTGAAGTCGAACTTAATTAAAGCTCAAGTGAGAAAGTAGATTTTCGTGGTCAGCGGCTGTTGTTTTTACTCAACAAGATTCAAAATGGCGGGACAGATGAATTCTGACATGAAAGAGCTTGTTTGGTAAAATAATGAAGACAGGCCAAACACGGCTCATACTGGTCGAAAATGACCTTCAAAGCTAATTTGCTTTTACGAGTACGTCTTTCAAAGGTCTCTCCTTTCTGTACGAAAGTAAGGAAGGGTCTTTGTAGATCCCCCTTAGCAGAGGCTGATTTTCTATCAAGTGTCATTTACTAGGAGCCATAATCAGGGATGGAGACCGTAACGAGATGCCATTTTGACTTGTGGGCTTGTCCCCATGTGTTGTACCAAAAAATCTATTTTTAGAAAAAAATTGCACCATACGCGCGTGCGCACACGCGTGTAAACGGCCAGGATCGCGCGTGGAGAAATTGAAATTTTTTTCTACCCGTTCAAAATGGCGTCCAAGTTTTAAAATTCTGCCAGGGAATATCTCCTCAGTGCCCACATTTAAGGAATTAGACTCTCACAAAGAAAAGGTAACAATTGAAAGAAAGACGGGAAAAGTTGAAATAAGCGGCCTATTGATCACATGACTCTCACAGTAAAGTCAAAAAGGCGCCAAAACGGTGGCGCTGCGTGCGTTGCTACTGTTGAATGAATGAAAAAAGCTTACACTACGGACATGTACTCAGACAGGTAAGGACTTTTTTATCTTTAGTGAATTTTTTCTCAGCTGCTTTCCGTGTCACATATAAGGTAGTAGCCCCACGCAAATTTGCGTGTATTCATGCGGGTCTACGACAGGGGGAGGGGGGGAGCGATTTTTTCTAAAAATAGGTTATTTTGGTACAACTAACGGGGACGCGTGGACCCCACGCTTACGGTCTCCATCCCTGATTATGGCTCCTGTATTTACTCATCTGAACTGTTTTAGGTTAGGCGCAGAAGGGCGATATTCCATAACAAACCTCAAAATGTTTTTGCGGGTTTTTAGTTTGTTTTGTAGTGCCGACATTCTTTCCCGGAGGTTGACTTCTGAAAGAGTTTTATTTATAAGGTTATCGAGGTAACCTCTGTTGCGTAATCTCTGTTTGAATGGAGTAATGTTTTCTTCAAATGTTGTTTTTGAAGATTTTGTTCTGAGAAGTCTTGACGCTTTGCCTTTGATATAGGATATAGCCTGTATTGGAAAGTTTCTGTCGGTTTGAAGTGCGTGAGCACTTCAAGAATAGATATTTTTTTTAATCTTTCGCATCTCAGAAAAGTATATTCAGTTGTTTCGAAACAAGAAGAACAAGCACATTCCTCTTCTCCCGCCATCTTGTTGAAAATGAAGTCCTTTGCGCACATGCCAAGTTGATGGAATGCACAGACCTCTGGGATAGATATAATTTATATAATTTATACGTAATGTATGCATTTGGTTCGGCACATGAAAAGTTCGACGTCTGAATCGAAGTCGAACTTTTGCCGTTCTATTCGACTGGCGCAGTCGAATAGAACGGCGGGTCGACCCAAATACAAATCTGTCGATCCTAACTGATTCATACGTCGATCTTTACATGCGCCGAACCGAATGATTAGGTTCGGCTCATGTAAAGTTCGACGTATGAACCGGGCCTAATAGGGAGCTTAAGAAACGACGACGGCAACGGCAACGAAAACGTCACCCGAAAATATATCTTTATTTCATTTGTGCTACTACGCGATTATTTCAACTCGCTCGACTTTTACAAAAATAGCCAACTATCCAGGAACCAAATTGGTAGGAGTGGCGTACAACTTAGGAAAGAAAATGAAAAAATTCACCGTCGTGCGTTCACGTTCTCCACAAAACCTTAAATGTGGTAATTTCACGTTAGGGGGCTTCACACTAGAGCTTGTAAGTATAATCTAAGTGCACTTGAAACCTACTTTGAGTGTGAAGGGGTAAAACCTACCAACTTGAACTTTACTTAGTGACCATGGAAGCTTTCGCAGTTCAAAGAAGCCGAAGTACGCCGCCAAGTATGGCCAACACCACACTTGAGAACGTACTTGACCAATAGGGAAAGGGAAACCAATTGAAAGCCACGTCCTGCGGTGCCAGGACAGATAAACATTTTGCCGTGAACTAAAATTAATTAAAAAAAAAAAAAATCAAAATGGATGGTTGGAGGTTTGTGGACGCCATGGAACAGTCTTTTTTGTAAGTAAACATAAAAAAGAAGGAAAAGCCGATTTAAACTTACGATCTTAATTGAATTTCATCTTTACGGACAGCCTGAACCATCGATTTTCAGTTCAGAAGATGTCGCCTGTTCTTTTGTTTTGTCGCCAAGTACTCGTAAACAATGAAGTACCTATGCATTTCCTGTATGTTAAAACTCTCTGAGTTAAAATTAAAGACAAAATAAAGAGTAAACAACAAAAAACGTTTTTCCGTTGTAAAGGCTTCATGATTTTCTGGCGAGCAGTCGCATTTCTGATTTTACCGCGAACGATGATTGACAGCTTGTGCTTCAAGTGTATACTTTGTCACCAGGTGTGAAGCCAAGTTTTCTAAAGTGCGACTTGAGATTTTCAAGTGCACTTGAATCAAGTGCTTACTTGAAACTAACTTAGCTTGTAGTGTGAAGCCAACAGTTGTTGTTTTTGAGAGGACGGCAACGAAATTTACCAAAATGTAAAACGCACGTGCAGAGCGATTGTTTTTGCTCATTAAACCTATTGTTTTGCGGCGTTGTCGTTGCCGTCGTCGCTGCTTAAGCTCCCTAAAGTTCCAAATATCAAGGCTTGGTGAGTTCATCAGTCAAGAATCAAAGACTCAAATGATTGCCGAATTTTTTTTATTCCGCTGATTCGGTCCTTTGCATGTCATGTCATTAAATTAAGCTAATAACTGAGATTTATAAATAGTACTAATTTCGACCTAGTGTGTAAGACACAAGGCTCGCTGCTAATGCAGGCAATGTTCTGTAGAACAAAACTTTTTCACCGCAAAAAATTCAGGCGCGAAAAGAGGAGACGTTTTTAAGATGGCATTTTTCTGAAGTTTTCTTATCACATTCATAAAAACTAAAAACAAACGAATCCTGTGTGTGCTTACCATGAGAGAAAATACCTCGTGCACTAATAAAACAGCTTACGCAAAATAAAAACACGACTTTTCTGCTGCAAATATAAGCGAAATTAAGAGTAAAAGTTATGGGAAAGATGTTTACGGAGGTAGTCTGTCGTTACATCTATTGAAACTACTTAAAGGAAACGAAAATGTTGAGCAGAATAGAGAGGTATCACGCCAAACGAAACAGTAAAGAGAAGCAAAAAATTTCTACAAAACTTTCTGCATGAAAAACTCACGAACAATTTTTATGGGATAGGGCTTTTCGTAAGAATTTTCCCATTACATCCATTAAAATTTAAGCTTAAATAAAGAAATTTTCTGTTGTGCTGCGCGACAGCAAAGAAGATATTCACGCACGGAGAGAAGCTGTAGTCACATCATAAGAAAAATCTTTGTCTAGTTGAAGCTCGCGCACATGTTTCGTTTGCCCTCCTTACGTTCCTTTTCCAAAGCGCAAACAAAACTGTAGGCATCCAAATACAGCCTAATTGATGACGACGTTTCGCTGTTTCACTGCTCCGCCTTCATCCTAACACAGGTGTCTGTATCACCCTTACTCTTAGCCTTCTGAGGTGCGCCTGTTTCATGATATAACACAGTTTGCCGCCTGCATGTCGTCCATCTGCGTTTCGTCCAGTGGGCTACCGGCAGCCAAGGCGGCTCCAGGAATCCTTGAACCGTATTCACCATTTACGGATGGCTTTTGATCACGCGCTGACGCACGAATGCTGTCTTGTGGACTGAAACTGGGAGATGCTTTGTTAACAACCTTTGATTTCTCATGCAGCTGCCTTTTCATTTCTTCTAGCTCCTTTCGTAAACTGTTAAATCAAAGAAAACAACAAAAAAATACAATTGCTTCGAAAAACAATGACTTACTTAGTTTACTTAGCCTGTAACAAGCTCCCCATGAGAGAGAATTTCTTCCTTGCGCTTGGTGTCGGTTACATGCATTTTCTTGGAGTTCTGATTGGTTCATTGCGCTGTTTATACATGTTGTGATTGGTCAGAGTTATTACATTGCTTTTGGTTTTACGAGACTCAATGGCTGATTAATATCCGTAAGGAGAAGAAGTGCGTCGCACTCAAGAACGTGGAGGAGTGCTAAGGAATAAATGTTCCGTATTTTGCGTTCTGATGTTAAGGGGACGAATTTCTCAATATTTGAGGGCTAAACCTACGGAGAGTATTAATTACGAAGGGGTAAAGGAGGCAAGCTGACAAGATACTTTAGTAAACACAGCCGCGACAGATCCTTTCTCTCACAGCTATGCACTTACTTGAGCTAACGCTCAATGAATTTGGCCTTTCGATAAGACATTCCTAGTTAGTGATTTGTGTATTCGTCGACATTCTAATGCAGACAGACAACATTAGGTCCTGATTGCTTAAGGAGCAAGATAAAAAAATATGCCTACCTGTTCATTTCGCTGTTGTATAGATCCTCTTGCTCTTTTATTGTCTTCTCGCGTACTTCTTGTGTTGTAAACTGTTAAGGTATTAAGACAGAGGTTTCAAGTTCAGCTGCTTAGCATTTGAATACAGTAGTTAAACTGATCTCACACGGTTATTTAATCCATTCATGTAGGCGTGGCGTTTGATTCCATTAACTTACATTGCGCAACCTTACTGCGCAAGTACGCATACTTTCTTACGTCCTTAACCCCCCCCCCCCCCCCCCCAATTTTGAAATTATTGCTATCATCATCATCATCATGATGATGATGATGATGATCATCATCATCATCATCAACACCACCACAACCACCACTACTGGTAATTTCTCTAGTCACTTCATTCTGGGTATCCTGTAACGGACTAGCAGCCCATCCCGGCAGAGGGAGTGCCGTAGTAATATTCCAAGTCACTTCGTGCTGGATACCCTGTGATGGACAAGCATCCCATCCTACTTCAAGATACTTCGTGCTCCGTGCAGTCAAACGTCTAATTTATTTTTACCGGGGATTTAGCTGCTGTCCGCATTATCGGGGTACTCGTAATACCGAGGTGTCCGCAAGGCGAGAGTTGACTGTACACTCAACTCTCGCCTTGCCGCAATAAAGGGACTTGACGGTATTTATAAGTTAAAACGATGATAATGGTGATGATTAAAAAGACCAATAAAACAGATACCACACCTCTTCGTTTCTACTCTTGTGACGAAAGAAGCACCTGAAAGAAACACATAAGATTGTTAACTTGTTAAGATTGTTAAGTTTACAGTTTGGAAATGACGAAATAACACTAAACAAGACCATTCAAAGAAATTCATACTTTCCGTTAGGAGTCATGTACACCAGACCGGGACAATTAACAATTCGAATCTCCACCACAAAACGGTCTTCCAGTTGAACCCCGGAGGTGGGACTAAAAACAAAAAAAGCAAAAGCACAACGATTAACAGGTTAAGTCGCACACCTTATTTTATTTTATTTTATTTCATTCAGCTATGCCATGCGGAAAAAAACACATTTACAAAAAAGACAAACTTACAAATTTCAAACGAATGTTTGGTTTATCAACAGAATCGATACCTAAAGGTAAATTGGCCACGGTAAAGAGATTCGAGTGCTGACGTTTCGACCGTTAGCCCTTCGTCACAGCTTACAAGGCAATTGGAAACTGCTCTGTTCTATGCAGCCAACAGAGCTAAGCCTTGGTTTTGATCTTACCTTTTGCTGTTCACACTTCTCAACACTGGTATAAAATGAATCTCATAAGTGTGATGCTTCACTGATGGGTTGAATCGATCCATTATATCATCCACACCAAGCCGTAACTGATCGCGCTGAAATAAAACAATAATATACTGATGGGGTAAGACAAAGGGGCACAGGTGACGCTCATGGTCTAGCTCAACTCTTTATTCTCTTATAGATAAAGAACGAACAAACAGCACTACAGGAAAGTACTGCTCAGTAGCTTTCATTTGAATGGTCACACTTTAGGATTTCATCCACAGACTCAAAAGTTAGAATCACCTTGTACAGCATATTAAACAGCACCACAGGAAAACACTGCTCAGTAGCTTTCATTTGAATGGTCACTCGAAAGTTAGAACCACCTTGTACAACATTCAAGACCACATAGTGCTGGGAAGGGAGGGGGGGGGGGGGGGTTGGAAAAGGACAAAAGGAAACATTTCTGTGATGTCTGCCTGTTTTTGTTAGGAGAAAGGAAGAAGCAAGCCCACACTTTGCGTTTGTCTCAACTTGTTCTGTTCAGGATTTTAGCTTTGCCAATGCTGTACCAGAGTTGCTCTACAGTCATTCAAAATTATGCCACATGGAGACCGTCCATTCATACGCTTTCATTGTCAACCGAGTCGGAAAGAGGCCTGTTACTTGCCTGGTATCTGTGCAGCTTTCCCCCAGGCCCTCACGATCAATTCGTTTTGGTGACGTAACTGAGCGAACAACTGATTTTCGCTCAGGTCATGTGACCCGAAACGGATTGACTGAGACGAAAGACAGAGAGAGGCCTAGCACTAGTACTATTGTTTGTAAATTAAGACTGTAACTTTTTCAATTGTAGATTATTGTTATTACTTTTATTGTAAACCCTTACAAATGAGGTATTAATAAATACTCTATTATCTATCTTAACCACCTATCCATCTATCTAGAAACTAGACAAGCCTGTTCCTACTGGTCGCTTACCTGTTTTCTGTCAATTCTCAGACCCGCCACAACGCCATCATGACGAATTCCAAGATAAACTGTACCGCATTTACCACTGTTTAGAAAGGCACATATCGACCTAAAGGAGGCATAAAACAAATCTTGTCTGTTACTCTGTACTATAACTGATCTGCATGTAGTGGTAGGACAAAATACATCACCTGATACAAACTTGGAGACTGCTGCAGATTTTTTCAAGTTCCTTCAGAACTGTCGACCAATCAAACCATCCTTCTTCAAAGGGCTCACTGACGGGGGGGAGGGGAGGGTTCGGGGCCATGCTTCCCTGGGAAATTTCGAAATCTAAGTCGTTTGAAATGGCTGGAAGTACATCTAAAATTGTCAAGAATGCTGTATACAATCCTTTTCAAACAATCCGATTCTTCAAAGATATAGATGTTTCGTTACGTGTTGTAAGAGCAACAAGGCAAAGTTTATTGGGTTCTATTTGGGGCTGTTAAGAATTGTGAGCTTATAACAATTGTATGTTTGGGTCATTGTGGAACGAAGCAACGTCTTCAATCTCCTTCAAGCAAAAAAAGATCCCTGACCAGTCGCGCTAGTTGCCGGATTTACCAGAATAAGTTTCCAGATATAATTTCATTACACATGTTCTTCTCGGGTTCAGACAACTCCTTGATTTTTTTAAACATGTATCTTTCTAAGTGTCCAAAAATGTGGGGCTGTGCGGTCCCTACTTCAATGGGGAGTTTAACAAGCTACTATAGCGACGAGAACGTCACAAAAGAGCAATGAGAAAAACAATAATGAGAAAAACAATGGCCCTGCACGTGCGTTGGTACATTTCTTTGCCAAACTCGGCCAAACAACCATTTAAAATGGCAAATTTCAAGGTTTTGTGGAGAACGTGACGGTGAATTTTTCATTCTTTGTCTCATCTTGAACGCCATTCCCACCTGTTCTGTTACTGGATAGTTCGGCCACATTGTGCAAGTTGAACAAATTGGAATAATCGCAAAGCAATACAAGTAACGCGAATTTAAGCCCAGTTTACACGACAAGGGTTTTGGGCCCGACACTCCTAAATTTGGCACGCGGGCCAGTTTTTTTGGCCCGCCGCTGTCCCGTTTACACTACAAAATTTGGCACATCTAGTTTCGAGATGGGCACGCCTAAAATAAGAAACGGCACCCCAAATTTCTGAATTCGCCAGCAGTTAAACCCCTTTTTGGCGAACCCTTCATGGTGTACAATCTGGATCGAGTTTGACAAAATGGCGGACGCGGCACAGCGCGCAATTCAACTAGCAATCGTCTGTTTTTGAAGAAGCGAAGGGCTAAAAGGGCTCGAACGATTGAAGAAAAACGTTCGTGTTTTCTGCATACATATAACAAGCAACGTAGGTATTATTTGGGGGAACTTTTGCTTGCCTGCATTAATCAGCCGCGCTCGAGATCTATTTGGATGAACCCACGAGAAGCTACTGGGTTTGAAATAGTTACCGATACGTTCAACGACGATCTATTAAGGCCGACGTTGCCTCCACAGACCAGGTTTTTCCATGGTTTTTTCCAGACACAGAGGCGTCCGACCTTTCAGACGACGCCATTTTGTTTGTTGAAGAACATATGCGCACGTGCGACTGAATTTGGGCACGCGGGCCCATTTTTTGGTGGGCCGAGACTACCTCGCCAGGCGGTCTCGGCCCGCCTAAGTTTTGGGCACGCGGGCCGATGAACTTTGCTTTTATACGGCAAAAATAGGAGTGCCGTGCCATAAATTATTGGCCCGCGTGCCAAAATTTAGGAGTGCCAGGCCCAAAAACCTTGTCGTGTAAACCGGGTTTTAAATTTTCAACTGTGATGTTTTCATTGGCGTTGCCGTCGTCCCCAATGACAAATCTTACCTTGCCACTGGTCTTGTGGACAAATTGTTAACATTCGTCTGAGGTCTGCAATAAACGAATGTAAAATGTGCAAAAAAGTATTGTAAATGTACATTACAAAGAGAGAATTAAGTACAAACTTAGGTTTATATACTTTTACTGAGGGTTTACCTGAAATCGTGTAGGTCATCTTCATTAAACGGCACATGATATCCTTGAGTGTAGTATTTTTCTCTATCAACATCCGCCTACAAAAGCAAAAGTTGTACATAGTTTGACACCTTGCTTCATTTCAGTTCACTGTCACAGAGATTTTGCTGTATTTTCGCCAAATACTTCACAAAGAATCC